>NC_134787.1:68993637-69031137 GCF_046742065.1 Oratosquilla oratoria | reverse complement strand
TTGTTTGAGTTTTGTTTTGGGATGAGTGAGTTGTTGATAACTTTTATTTTAATTGTTAAAAGGAAGGTGTTATGTGCTATATTTTGTATATTTTGATGTCTTTTTTTTGCATTGTTTGTAGTTAGTATATAATTTAATTCCTGTTCATTCAGAATTTTTTTACACTTTTGTTTGTATCATATTCTGGTAAACCTGGGAACAAGCTTGACTTAAGTATTGAAAAAAGAACTATTTTTTTCTCCTTAACACCAAGATTGATAGTAAACTTTCTGAATATCTGATGAAATATTTGAAATCAAGGTGAAATTTGCTCATTAACCCTCTCACTGCAGAAACAGATTTTAAGATCATTCACATAACGATCTAATTATCCACAAAAAAAAAGAACAATCTATTCCCTCTGCTTTTTTAGAGTTTTCATGTCCAGAACTAACGTCCTTTTACTCTTGCTTTGTAAAGATATATTTGATGAATATATGAAGAAAATAAAAAAAATTATGAAAAATTGTCTTGTTAAAAAAATTGTAAGAAAGGTTGGTGATAAGATCATTTTGAGTAAATTAACTCGTTATCATATATTTACTGTTCACTTCAATGGCATACTTTTTATATTATGTTTTGTGTTTGTAAATCACGGGTTGTGTCAACTTTTTGCATTGTAGCAAATGAGGTAAATCCACTTTCTGCAGTTAATGGTAATTAAATTTTGGGCTGATGCATCTATATTCAGCAGTAAAAGGGTTAATCTTTTGAAATGTGTATTCTTTATGGAGTGTACTGATATTCCCTTGTGGAACTAGGTGAAAGCTGATATTTTAATCCGTACCCATGATCAGTGGTGGCTTGTAGCTAAAATCAGTGGAGCTGCTGCGAACATTAAGCTTAAGGATTAGTGTACAAGTATAAAGAAAGAGTTAAAGAAATACATATACTGTATATCACATTCAAGAATGTACACAATTTTTAAGCACAACACAGTCAAAAAGAAACACCACCTTTCACTTGTACAACAGGGTCGGAACTGCGTGAGTGGCAATGCTCTCTATACTTAGCATGTGGCTTCTTATCTCAAACATGTGCACATGCACACAACAGTCAAACAGTGCATCACTGGAACTGTGAAGCACACATTTTACAAGGATTTTTGTAAATTTTTCATGAACTAGGGGATTGCTACTGACATTAAGCTGGATGAGGTAATGTACAAGTATGAAGAATAAAAACAAAAATGTATATTGAATATTATCAATAATATTGAGTGAAAATAGGGGATGTTGCAGTTCTGCAGTACCTACACATGAGCTGCCACTGCCTATGATACATTTGGTGGAACCATCAGTGTTCTAAAAAAATATAGTGAATTAAAATAAATTTGATAAGTGAATCAGTCCATCTATTGTCCCATTCTTTTTGCAGGAAACCAATGTCCCTTAGAAAAACTGTCATAGCCATCAATTCAGCCCATAAATCACCCAGTGAAGCGATTTTGTGTTGCTCTCTGGAAAGACTGAGCCTAGGTTAGTGTCTTCTGTGTGAGGGTTGCATCAATTGGCATCTGTTACTAGTGTGATTCTGTGTTGGCACTGCTAGCACAGGATCGTGGGTTCTGGTCCAGTAACACACAAATGCATTTTTATTTATTTATTTATTTGTTATTTTTCATTTGAAAGATCCATTTTCATATGTAAAGGGTAGGTTAGGAGCTATTAGACAACTTTCATGTTAGATAGCATGCGTGTTTCTGGAATTTGACTGGATAATATAAAATTTTTGTAACAGTACAGGTCTTGCTCATTTTGGGAGTGAATTCATTGCTGGGTTGATTTCTAGGGGAATTTGGTGAAGTATTGCATTTGGTGGTCTGTTAGGGAGTGCTTGTTTTATGATCTTGAGTGTATGTATTTTTGTATAAAAGTATTCTGGGATAATGAGTAGTAGAGCATGTGTCAGGATTAGAAATGGAGAGAGTGAGTGGTTCAAGGTAAAGGTGGGACTTTGT
Organism: Oratosquilla oratoria; assembly: GCF_046742065.1. Classification (NCBI taxonomy): domain Eukaryota; kingdom Metazoa; phylum Arthropoda; class Malacostraca; order Stomatopoda; family Squillidae; genus Oratosquilla; species Oratosquilla oratoria. The sequence goes on along the minus strand of NC_134787.1, from coordinate 69,029,138 downwards.
CAGGGATGTGTTATGTCGCCCTGACTGTTCAATGTATACATGGATGAGGTGGTGCGTGAGGTAAATGCAAGGATGGTGGGTCAGGGATTGGAGATGGTTAAAGAAAATAGAGAAAAGTGGGAGGTGAGCCAGCTGTTGTTTGTGGACGACACTGCACTTGTAGCAGGATCAGAGGAGGGATTGAGGAAGTTGGTGACAGAGTTTGGGAGAGTGTGTGAAAGAAGAAAGTTGAAGATAAATGTGGGTAAAAGTAAGATGATGAGATGTACAAGGGGTGAAAGTGGCAGCAGACTGGAAGTGAGCATTAAAGGAGAGCAACTGGAGGAAGTGGATAGTTTTAGATCTTGGGTGCAAATGTGGCAGGAAAGGGAGGAGTGGAGGTAGAATGTAGATTAAGAGAAGCGAGTAAATGCCTTGGTGGATTAAAAAGTGTAATGAGAAATAGACATTTGGGAATGGATGCTAAGAGGAGATTGTATGAAGGAATGATTGTGCCAACACCACTGTATGGGGCAGAAACATGGAATTTAAGAGAGGAAGAGAGAAGGAGTTTGAATGTGTTTGAGATGAGGTGTCTGAGAAGTATGATGGGGGGTTACTAGGCTGGATCGAGTGAGAAATGAGGAGGTGAAAAGGAGAACAGGGGTGGTAAGGGAGTTGGGAGATAGGGTGGATGAAAGAGTATTGGGATGGTTTGGACACATGGAAAGAATGAGTGAAGAAAGACTAGTAAAAGAGGTATGGAAGGCAGATATGGAGGGAGTGAACATGAGGGGGTGACCTAGGATGAGATGGATGGATGGGGTGAAAGGGGCTTTGGGGAAGAGGGGAATGTCTGTTGAGGAAGGACGGGAGAGGACAGAAGACAAGGATGAATGGAAAATGATTGTATATGGATGATGTTGGGATGCATGAGGTGGAATGGGTGGGGGGATGGGGGGGGCGAGGTAGTATGTGTGAGAAAAATTTGACGCAGCCCAAAGGGATTTCTTCCCGTCTTCTCCTTTTCTGCATGAAGGGGCGGAGAGAGGGGGTCGCTGATTTAATGAAGCGGCCTTGCTGTGGATGTGCTGTGTCTTGCAACACTGCTCTTGACCCAGGGCAGTAGACAAGATACAGGGATGACCCGTCATCCAGGAGGTGCTAAGATGAGAGGGAGGGTAGAGGGCAGAGAGGAGTGGAGTGTATTGGGGATGGAATGGGTGGGAATAGTTTTTATGCCTTTGTTTTTTGGCTACCTCCCTTGTAAGGGGGAAAAAGCCTTTGGTATATGTATGTATGTTTGTATTTAATGTCTACTCAGAATTTTGAGTGTGTACTGCATGTAAATGTGTGTGTATGGGTATGTATCAGGTTATTAGGGAGCATTCCTTCAGTTTTACTTGTCACAGGTTATCTATGAATGAATGTGTTGTATGTCCATGTATCTTTATATACATATGGGTAGGGATGACTGGAATATCACTACATTTTTAATCACTTGTGTGTTTACATAACAGTTTTACAGGTATATACTTATGTAGATATATTCTATCCATATGATAAAGTCTTCTTCCCCCTTATAGATTTACATTTGGTTGTATACTTCACTAATATTGGTACTTGCTGTATATTGCAATAGGTGTTTCTGAGTTATTATAATCATTAAAGATTGGTTTTTCAGCCCTGGGAATTGGAGGAAGGAAAGGGCCATTTTTTTTATATACTGGAAGAAGAAGACTTTCCATTGTTTCCATATTGTCATATGCATGCACTGTATGTGTATGGTTTCTCATCATAGGACATACTAGAAAGTTTGTATAGAAAGAGCATACTATGATACTGTGATAGAACTAAAAACAAACTCAGTAGTACATTGGTAGAGGGCTAGTTTAATAATTTTATGTAAAACTGGTGGAATTGGGTACCCAGGAATAGTTTACAAGATTTATGGTGTTCAGCATGAATTGCTCTGGTTTTGTTCCCCAAGTTTAGGGGTCTTCTTGCATGCACATGCCAGTGAAGGACCTACAATGAAGTAGCAAAGGGAACACCCCAGAAATGCACCACAAGGAGAAAGGATGCCACAGCCACCTCACCACCCAGTACTTGATGCAGATCTCACCTTTATTTATAGGTGTGACCTCAAGGGGCTTACAGAAAAAGCCCAAGTTGATTCACACTATTACATTTTTCAACTTATTCCCCCCCTCCCCTCTTTCTCTCTCTATCTCTATCTCTATCTCCATCTCCACCCCAGGAGTTACGGGGAGTGGAAAGGGGGTGCATGTTTTTGACTTGGCTACCTTGTAAAGTGAAAGAAGCCTTTTTTTTTTTTTTTTCTTTAAGAAAGCAGCATTTCAGCACCTCCTTTCCTCTGTACTGCAAACTGGTAATATGAAACAACCCCAGACCCTTATGTTCCAAAAATACTCCAGACCAAATACATGCACAAACATCAGTGCTCTGCAGCAGTCTCCATTTGTGGGGTTCATCAGTCAATCAGACAGTCTCCTTGTCCTCTTCACTCTTGTAGGAAACTTACACCCTCAGAAAACTAGCTATCCCATAGATCTCGTCAGTCAAGAGATTTTGTAGAATTTTTCTTAAGTAGGGCATTGTGAGATGTGTTCTGTCTTTTGTGTGACAATTTCTACATAGATGCTTGATGTCTGTTGTCAAGCTAATTCTTTGCTGATATAATTTTAGTGCTATATTAACCTAGTTATATTTTACGGGAAGTGGAGCTATGCTTGTGGTGTCCCATCTTTATATCTTGCAGTGTCTAGTTTGCTCTTAAATTCGTGTATGATTTTTGCACACACTATTGTTTTGTCCAGTTTGTTCCAGATGTCTACCACTTTGTGTGGATTTTTTTTTTCCAGGTCTCCTCTATAACTATCCTTTTTGAGTTTTTTCATGTCCTCTTTTGTTTCTCTTGTCCAAATTTAGTAAGTCCTCTCTATCAAGAACTTCCGTGCCTTTCATGATTCTGTAAATGGTCAGTAAGTTGCCTCTTTTCTTTGTTCCATAGTCAGTAATTTCAATTTAGCCAGTCTCTCCTCATATAACAGGTTTAAAAGTGCTGGGGCCATTTTCATAGTTGCGCTCTGGATTCATTCAATTTTCTTTATATTCTTTTTGGCACTGGGTGACCATAGTGTTGCAGTATACTCCCGTCTAAGCCTTGATAATGTGACTAATATTTTTTTTAAACCATTTCTTTGTGAACGCCACTTTTATAGCCCTTAGCAAATTGTAGGATTCTCTGACAATTTTGTTTATTTGTTTATCAGGGGACAAGTCATTTGAAATAATTACTCCCAGGTCTTTTTCAGATATGACCTAAGTATAGACAAGCTAATGCTACTCTTGTGGGTCTTGGGAATGATTTCTTTTCTAGGTTGATGGCTAGGGTTGCTTACTGAGCTACTGGATTTTTTTTGTCTTGCTGGAAATGTTTATTTAGTAATTTACCTAATTGCAGTATACAAGGGTAGGTAATTTTAGATCTTAGAGTACTGTGCTACTGGGGTTCATTTTTTGTGGCCTGTGGGCTGTAATGTGATAAATAAGTTTGTTCAGGGACTCTGAACATAGAGCTATGTGGTGGTCATTTTCACATGCATCTATGTGGGGGAAAATTTATGTTTCTGGTTGTAGATTTATTTTAGTTGCTTAAGTGAAGCTAGTCATTATTCTCAAGGCTATATTTTGTGTCATTTGTAGGTTTTCTTTGTTTTCATAGTTGTTGGTGGATTTCTTATGCATACCATTTTCTCCATAGGCCCAAACTGACATCAAATATTGGTCCACAATTTTGAGTGTTGTTCTCAAACCTTAGAATTTCTGTCTCCATGGTTTGGCATGTGTGTGTATTTACCTAGTTGTATTTTACAGGAAGGAGAGCTACGCTCGTGGTGTTCCGTCTTCATATCTCATTTTCTCTAGCCTGTTTTTAAATTTGTGTATCGTTTTTGCACACACTACATTTTCATCCAACTTGTTCCAAACGTCTATTACCTGTGGGGAAAGCTGTTCTTTTTCAGGTCTCTTCTATAATTGTCTTTCTTGATTTTCTTTCCATGTCTTCTTGTATCTCTACCATCCCATCTTATTAGATCCTCTCTATCAATAGTTTCCAAGCCTTTCATTATTCTATAAATAGTCATCAAGTCTCCTCTCTTCTTTGCTTCAATGTCTGTAGTTCAAGTTTTGCCAGCCTCTCCTCATATGATAGTTCTGAGAGTGTTGGTGCCAATTTCGTAATTGCTCTTTGTATTCTTTCAAGTTTTGTTATGCATTTTTTTTGTACTTGGTGACCATGTCGTCGCTGCATACTCCAATTTTGGTCTTATCAAAGTGACTAGTATTTTCTTCACCATTTGTTCATCCAGGTATGTAAATGCCACTTTGATCTTATTAGATTATAAGTTTCTTCAATAATTTTGTTTATATGTTTCTCGGGACATATTATTCATAATAATGACTCTTAGGTCCTTCTCTTTTTCCACTTTTTTAGTTTCTTCCTCTTCCAGTGTATATGATTCCACTATTCTTTTTTTGCTTTTTCTAAATTCCATTATAGTATATTTCTTAATGTTAAATTCCATCTCTCACTTCCTACTCCATTCCCATACTTTACTGAGGTCACTCTGCAGTGACTTGCAATCTTTTCCGGTGCTCACTTTTTTAAACATTTTTGCATTATCTACAAAGAAGCTCATATAACTTTTAATTCCTTCATCCATATCATTAATATAGCAAACATTACTGGGGCCAAAACTGTTCCTTGTGGAACTCCACTAATCATCTAATCCCAATTGGAATGTTTATCTCTTATCACTACTCTCATTTTCCTTTCATGCAAGAAGTCTTCCATCCACTTAAGTACTTTGCCCTGTATTCCATCTGTAGTTTCTAATTTCTTTAGCAGTTTCTTATGTGGCACCTTATCAAAAGCTTTTTTCAGGTCTAGAAAGGCACAATCAGCCCATCCATCTTTTGTATTATATCTATTAGAGGGGGTTACGCGGTCTAACAGTTCGTCGAACACAGTTCGACAGACACATGTTTAAAGTGATGTGTGAACATGTGAATGGGGTATTTGGTTGTCAAACACGTTGTTCGACAACCAAATACCCCGTTCACACATCACTTTAAACACATGTCTGTCGAACCGCATTCAATGAACTGTTAGACTGTGTAAACCCCCTCCTAGTCCTGAATAGAATCACATCAAGTTTGTGACACATGATCTTCCTTATATAAATCCAAACTGCCTCAGATTTAGTATATTGTTTTTTTTCCAAATGCTTTACCCATCTAATTTTGATCATTCTTTCACAAATTTTAGCTACTGTACTTGTAAGAGAGGGTCTATAGTTTGTAGGATCTTCTTTGTTTCCCCCCTTATATATTAGTTCTATATTTGCTCTTTTCCAATCTTCTGGAACTTTTCCTTCCTTCAATGAACTGCATATTAGACTATGTATTTTGTCTGTTAGTTTGTTCCTTTATTCTTTCAAAATCCAGTTTGCCATTTCTTCTGGACCATGCAGTTTTCTAACATCGAGAATACTCAAGTGATTCATTATTTCATTCTTTATTACTTCTCTTTCATAAGGGGGACTTTCCCCTCCCACTTGACATCTCTAAGTTGTATGTTCTCCATCATAAACACTGATTGAAAATGCTTGTTCATAATTTCTGCCATTTCTATTTCCTCTGTGTATTCTATTCCTCCTTGTTGTAGTTTCACTAATTCTTGTTTGTTTTTCAGTTTGTTGTTTACAAATCTATGAAATAGTTCTGGTTGATCTTTTAAGTTTTTCTATGACATCCTTTTTGTATTTTCTCTTTCTTCTCTGCACACTTGTACATATTCATTTCAATAACCAGTATATATTTTCCATTTTTGGGATTTTTTCTTTCCTCCATTTTATCCAAGCTTTATCTCTTATCTTTGAACTCCCTACATCTTTTGTTGTACCAACATTCTACATGTACTTTTTCTTGTTTTTGTCATGGAACATACTTTTCCACTCCTTATATATTTTTGTCAAGATTTTCCATTTCTCTTCTGTTGTTTCCTCTTTGTATATCCTTTCCCAGTCTGCTTTTTTAATTTTTTTTTCTCATTTTATCAGAATTTGTTTTTCCATACATCATTCTTCCCTTTCTATTGTTTGTTTTTTCTCATGTATTTTTCTTCATTCAGTTCCAGTTCTACTAATATGTGGTCACTTTTACTTAGTGGTGTTTTATATTCATTCTTGTCCACTATTTCAGGTTCTGATGTGATTATTAGGTCTAGTCTCAATAGCTTTTCCTCATTTCTATACCTAGTATTCTCTTGTATACATTGCATCATTGTATGTTCTATAATCATATCAAGTAGTACATTTCCCCATAAGTCATCTCCACCCTTTACTGTCATTTCTTCCCAGCAGATTTCTTTACAATTAAAGTCACCAATTATAATTATTCTTCCATCTTCCATTATCTTAGTGTTATCCTTGAGTCTGAAAACAAACTTTTGTGTTCTCTTCCCATGAAGCCATTTTAGGAGGCACATAATTTACCACAAACTTCCTGCTCTTGTCCCTGTCCTCTATTTCCATCATGATCATTTCCACTCTATTCTTTCCATATGTAACATTCCTCACATTTATATCCTTCTTAGGAACATAACTCCACCACCTTGTTTTACTTCTCTGTTTCTAATCCAATAATTATATACACCATATCCTACACTGTTAGGTGGTAATGGACCTTTCAATTTTGTCTCCACAATTCCCATTATATCAGGTTCCTTTTCCATCAGGTAATCATTCAGTTCATTCAAGCCTGTTATTAATTCATTTATATTTGTGAAGGACACTTTTAATTTTCTGTTACCTCCATCCTGTTTTCTGTTTCCCTTCTGTTTTGCTGTGCTATGAACCATTTCCTCACTTTCATATCCACTATCCAATAGAATTTCTCTTTGACTCTGTTCTGTTCTCATTTTTTTCCTTAGCTTAGATTCTTTTTGTTTTTTCTTCCTCTATTCATCTCTCTTTTTATCCATACCTCTTTGCACTGATCACTTTCTGCTAGTTTTCCTGTTTTTGATAAGATATTCTCTGCTGTCGTTTGTGACCTGAATTTAACCTTAATTGGTCTGGTCTTGTCTATACTGTATTTCCCCAGTCTATGTATTTCTTCAATCTTTTTCCCTATTTCATGTTCACCTTATTGAAATATTTTTAGTACCCTGTTCACTCTTTCTCATCTCTTACTCTTGTAGTCCTATTTGGATTATTATGTTTCTCTTCCATTCCTAACATAATTATACATTTCTTTTTATTTGCTAAGTCTCTTACTATATTCTCCTTCTCTCTCATCACTTTAATAACTGTGTCCTTAGTGTGTTCCTTCATCTGTTGTTTCACTATACACTCAACCCTCGAATTTGTGGACTTTCGATTTAGCGGACTAAAAAGTGTGTCCAGTAGTAAGAGTGAAATTCTGGATGAAGTCCATAAAATGAAAATTTGTCCGATAGGTGTCCAGTAGTAACAAACAAATACCGGACAAATTACATAAAATGAAAATTTGTCCAATAATTGTCCGGTAGTAATGGTCAAATAGTACCTGTACTGTACATATGTAAATAGTAGCAACTAGATTTAAGGTAAATGGTTCAATTTCTTCTTTATATGTCATGTACATCATTATACATATGTACTGTAGCTTTTTATTACATATCTAATACGTATGTGCACGCCGAAACCTAATGGACAATTTTCTACTTAACGGACTTATGTCTGGTATCCAGAATTGGTAATGGACGGACCTGATTTTCAAATACAGATGCTTCTCAACTTACGTTTTAGTTACGTTCCGAACGGCCAAACGTAAGTTGAAAATGAACGTAAGTTGTTACTGTACTATACATCCGTAAATTCTATTACCGTATCTTATAAAACACCCCTAAATCATTAATTATACACATAACATTGTAAAATAATAACATTAATTTCAAATAAATTAAATTCAAGCAACATAAATTGAGATGGTGGAGAAGGAGGAGGCGGCAAGGCATGTTCAGTTTGTCGTTTGTGCAATGTAAACAATGGACGCAGCGTCATGCGCAAGTATCGTTTGAACTACGGAGAGTGCACTAAACTAAAAAATTCACTCAATTTTTTTTTTTTTTTTTACAATTTTTTTTTTTACAGTCAGTTCAAACGTAAAATTGAAAAAACGTAAAACGAATGAACGTAGGTAGAGGAGCGTCTGTAACGGACTTTTGCAAATAACAGACAAGGGTCTGCACGCATTTGTCCATTAAATCAAGGGTTTAGTGTATCTCTAAATTAAATTTTGCTATTCTCCTGAACCTTTTTCCAACCACTTACCTCTTTTACTATGGACTCTATATCCTCTTTATTATTCCTCTTTAATTCTTCATTCTCATCCTTTACTTCTTTTAACTGTTTTTTTAATTCTTCTATTTATATAGGTTTTGGTTCTTCTTTAGTTCTTCTAATTTATCCACTCTTTGTGTAATCAGTGCAAGTTGACTGACCCTAACCTCCCATGATTCATTCATTTTTGTTAGTTTTTCTGCTAGACTTGGTAATCGGGGGGAGGTTGTCATCTCCTCCCCCATTAAATCCATAGAAATAATTATCTCCACTTTGTATTGTGCTGCTCTTATCTATATTTGTAATTCTTATGCCTTTACTGATTTGTTCAACTTCACCTCTGTTGGCTGCACATCTCTTGTTTACATTCCTTCTGACGTCTGGGGCCCGTTCGTCCCCTTCCTCATTTTCTTCCATTTTCCTCAATAATCCCTCCCCTTCTCCTTTTTCTTCACCTTCCCACTACACCATGAGCTTTCCCCTTCCCTACTAATACAACACAGGTACTCCCTCATCGTTGAAATCCATGAAAATTGCTTTTTTTTTCTGGAGTTCCAATCTTTGCCGTCAATTCAACGATCGTGTGTGTGTATTTACCTAGTTGTATTACACAGGAAGGGAGCTATGCTCGTGGTGACCTGTCTTTGTATCTTTCAGCATCAAGTTTTTTTCTTAAAATCTTGAATAGTATTTGCACACACTGTCTCTTTGTCTAAGTTATTCCAGATATCCAGCACTCTGTGTGGGAATATTTTTTTTTTTTTTTTTTTTTTTTTTTTCAGATCTCTTCTATAGTTATCTTTTTTGAGTTTCATTTCATGACCTCTTGTTTTTCCATTGTCATTTTTAGTAAATCATTCCTATCAAGGATTTCCATTCCTTTCATGATTCTAAAGATACAGTGCCCACAACGAAAAAGTTCCCACTATTTTTTTTTTTTTTTTTTTTTTTTACAAAATCTTGAATAGTATTTGCACACACTGTTTCTTTGACTAAGTTATTCCAGATATGCACTCTGTGTAGGAACTTTTTTTTTTTTCAGATCCCTTCTATAGTTATCCTTTTTGAGTTTCTTTTCATGACCTCTTGTTTTTCCATTGTCATTTTTAGTCAATCATTCCTATCAAGGATTTTCATTCCTTTCATGATTCTATAGATAGTATAGTGCCCACAACGAAAAAGTTCCCACTACATCTTTTTGGATAAAAATACACAAAAGTACAAGTTACATTTGTTTTATTGCATCCTTATATGTACATCTAGTATTTAGTCATATCCCCTTTGTCTTTCAGCACCATTTCAAGCCTCTCGGGCATGGATGTGGCTAGTTTCCCCAAATAAGAGACATCCATTGTAACCCACAACTTTACCAGGTGTTCCTTCAGCTTTGGGATTGAGGTGGGCCGACCTTTCTCCACTTCATCTTTTATCATGTTCCAGGCATTTTATATATGGTTAAGGTCAGGAGTACCAGGCCACTCCAGCAGAGGAATATTATTGCTTGCAAGTAATGTTTTTACACTTTTGGCCCTGTGGGGAGAGGCACCATCTTGCATCCACTGGTCTGGTGTCCAGTCCATCTATTTCTTTGCAAATGCGATCCTTTTCTTCATCATTCTTTCCATGAGCAGAGGTTTCTTAGCTGCATGGTGACAGGGCAGCTTAAGGTCCTTTTGGAGGCGATGTTGGATGGTGCAGATGGCGACGTTTTCAGGGTGATTATTTTTTAATTCTGCTGCTGTTATGGACGGATTCTTCATTACTTCACGCTTTAGAATGCAGTCAGTCTTAGGAGTAGTCTTCCTCTTGCCCCCAGAGCCTGGTTTCCGTGGTGGTGTGGTGTTGGATGGGAGCTTGGCTGCCTCCATTTTCAGCCTGTAAATGGACCGTCTGTTCACACTCAGTTTCTCCGCCACACATTTCCCAGGCATTCCCTGCTCCAATAGGGTGAGAGCACGCATTGAGCTTCTTATGCCCCATTGTGATGAGCTGGAGTCGTTTGGTAGGGTTCCAAAATTAATGTAAGTTTTGTGTGTTGAGGCACAAAAGAGCAAGGCAACAAACACCCTCTCTTACCGGGCTCTGGGAGCACACTGGCATGTGAGGTGTTAACGAGTGGTGGAGGGAGGAGGGCTAGTGTGACTCATGCCATCACAAGCTCCGCCCCCAGATCATATGGCTGGGACCGCAAACATAGTGTGCACCTCTAATTGTGTGGGAACAATGCATAGTGGGAACTTTTCCATTGCGGGCACTGTAGATCACCTCTTTCTCTTCTCTGCTCCAGTGTTGGTCTAATCAATGTAACTAATATTTTTTTAATAATTTCCTCATCCAAATAGTTGAATGCCGCTTTCATTGACCTTAATAGGTTGGAGGTTTCTCTGACTACTTTGTTTATATGTTTGTCCAGTGTCATGTCTTTGCTGATTATTACTCCAAGGTTCCTTTCCAAGTGCATTTTTTTTTATTTCTTCATCAATTTTATAATTTTTTGAAATTCTGTTTTTACTTTTCCAAACTCCATTATTCTACATTTTTTGATATTGAAGTTTATTTCCCACTTTTGAGTCCATTTCTAGATTTTGTCCAGGTCTGATTGTAATGAATCACAGTCCTCTTCTGTGTGTGTCTGTGTCAGTCATTTAGTCAGAGTTCATTGCTGAGTGTAGGCTTCTCTCAACCTTGTCCAAGAGTCATGAGCCATGACTGGTAACCTCTGCCATATGACTCCCTCAAATTTCTCTATATCTCTTTTCCACCTTCTGTCTGGTCCTCTTCCATGCCTCCTGTTCTTGCAGCATCCAGTCAGTGACATTTGATCCAATTGCCATCCCCATTTCTGGCTTTCTTCCCTACCCAATATTATTTCACTCTTTTATCACTTCCACAGTATCTTTTACTCCAGTCTTTTCTTTAACCACTTCACTCCGGGCCAAAATCTCACGGGCAGCATTAGCTGCCAGACATACGATGCTGTGTCATAATACTCGCATCATAAAAAATAGTCACCGCTTATATCGATCGTTCTCTCTTTCACCCGTGAATTTTGATAACCATAGAAAATGTGATGAAGCCAGTTTAGAGAGTATGTCAGTTACACAGGGACAACTACAATAAATATAATCAAGATGCCGATATGGCAGCCTTGCGTATCCACTTGCTCCTCATGCCGCCTATGTAGGCGGCACCGTATGGAAGAGGTTAACTTGGCTTGCTCTCTTCTGATCTTTTAATGCTGTCCATAACATTTCTATTACTCTTCATGCACTTTTTATCTTTGTCTCCATGGCCTTATCAGTTTCCAAGCTCTCACGTATTCGTAGCTTATAGCTGGTATGATACACATTGTAAACTTTGTGTTTCAGATATACAAATAGAGAGCCTCTCATAATGTTTGTTTTTACTAAGGATTTTCCAACTAATTTAATTTTCATGATTGTTTTAGAATGTGGCCAGAATAGTTATACCCTTTAATTATTAAAAGATTCTCACCAGCAACCACATTTTCTTTCCTTATAACTTTTATAATTGAACATTATTTTGGTTTTACTCTTATTCATGGAACATAAGAGAGGAGCTTAAATGTGTTTGAGATGAAATGCTTGAGAAGTATGGTAGGGGTTATTAGGTTGGATGAAGTGAGAAATGAAATGATGAGGAGAGTAGGGGTGTAAAAGGAATTTAGAGATAGGGTTGATGAAAGTATTGGGATGGTTTGGACACATGGAAAGAATGAGTGAAGAAAGATTAGTAAAAGTGTGGAAGGCAGAGGTGAATGGAGTGAACATGATAGGGCAACCAAGGATGAGATGGATGGATGGGGTAAAAAGGGCATTGGGAAAGAGGATACTAAGCCAAGGCAACAGTACATACACTTGTACAAGGAAAGAAGCCTTCACATGTCACATGTTCCTAGATTCATGAGGTAGAGTAAGTTGTATTTTTTAAGTCTCTGAAATTTACATGTTTTTACTAGGAGGCTAGGCTTTCCTCCACTCTCAGAGAAATAGTTAACTGCTGCCTCTCCATTTACTCATGGAAGCCTCTAGTCATCTCCCACACATGGGTGGTGCTGGTCTAGTTGTTGCCCCATACTTCAATATGGTAGTAGTACAGCTCAGTAGCTGCCTGTACATCTGAACCGCCCTATATAGGAATCATTTTGCTATAACATGGGGAAGGGGCTAGAAAAAGTATGTTGAGGATACTCTTCCCTATTGCCACATAACTGAAGAGTTGCCTCCAGCAAGATCACCTGGTGAAAGAAGGGATCAGTACCCCTTCCAGATCTGTCAGAGCCACCTTGCTGTCACCATGCCCTGTTTGTTAACTCTCAGTTTGACATGCACCAATATCACACCAAGCAGACCTAAGGATGTTGGTACACTAAAGATTATTTTCTTTATGTTTTTGAAAGCTTGTAAAAAAAATCATTTGATGAATGCAGAACATACTGGTGAAGTAAGAGTGTCATATGGTATTTAGTATTTTTGATTAATTTTTTAAGAAAGTATCTTGAATGGGAGATGTCCCTATCCAAAGGAACATGGTGTAAGACTAGCTTTCTGCTTGAAATTTGCATTTGATGTTTTTCTTGTTTATATACTGACAGTGAGATGTGAAGGAATGAAATGCAAAGTAACAATTCACTGTATTGCTCAAGTGTTCCTGTTAACTTCTTTCATTTTGAATGTGGATCATTATGTAATTCATTACCTTTTACCTAGATTTATCCTCAACTTCCCTGTTTCACACACCTTCCCAAATTCTGTCACTAACTTCCTTAATATCTCAGATCCTGCCACAAGCACAGTGTCATCAGCAAAAACCAACTGGCATATCTCCAATTTTCCTTCATTTTCTTTAACCATCTACAATCCCCAGCCCATTACCCTTGTGTTTACCTCTCACTCCACCCCATCCATGTATAAATTGAACAGCCAAGGCAACATAACACATCCCAAGTGAAGTCCCACCTTTACCTCAAAGCACTCACTCTCTCCATTTCTAATTCCAACACAGGCTATACTACTCTTGAAACTCTTGACTGCTCTTAACAGCTTTTCTCCTATCCCATATATCTGCAATACCTCCCACAGTTGTTTCCTGTCTACCCTGTCATAAGCCTTTTCCAAATCTATTAAGGCCCAAAAAACATCCTTACCTTTTCCTAAACCTTTCTCACATATCTGTCTTACCATGAAAATCTGATGTACGCAACCCCTACCCGTCCTAAACCCATACTGTTGCTTACCAATTACTCCCTCTGTTCCTCTCCTAATCCTCTCAATCAAAACCCTTCCATAAGCCTTCCCAACTACACTCAACAAGCTGATCCCTCAGAAACTACTATACTCACACTTGTCTCCTTTCCCCTTGTAATGCAGAACTATACAGGCTCTCCTCCAGTCCTCTGGCATTCTACTATCTTTTAGACGCATGTTAAACAGCCTTACCAGCCAGTCCACCATCACTGTACCTCCCTTTTTTAGACATTTTGCATGATACCCATCCAACCCAGGTACCTTACCTGCTCTCATTTTTATAACTGCATTTTTCTCATCTTTCCTTATTTCTCATTTTCTTCATTCATCACTGTCATTTTCTTAGTGTTTTCCACTGCAACTACCTTTCCCTCCCTATCCTCCTTCACATTTAGCAACTCCCTGAAATACTCTGCCTATCTTCCTCTTACTGCCATCTCTTCCATTATCATCTCTCCATCTGCATCTTTTACCCTTTTTTCTCTACTTGATTCACCTCCTCTTCCTCTCTTAATTTCCTTTATTACTTTCAAAATTTTCTGTCATACTCTTATCCCATTTCACATTTGCTCTCCTCTTTGCCTCCTTTATCTTATGCTTTATTTCTTTTTTCTTTGTACCTCTCATATGATTCTCTTGACCTATTTTGTAACCAATCTGTGAATGCTCATTTCTCTCCTACATCAGACATCAATCACTCTATGAGGGAAGCTATTCTTTTTTAGGTTTCTTCTGTAACTGTCCTTCTTTAATTTCTTTTTGTGTCCTCTTGTTTCTCTTCTGTCCCACTTTAATAAGTTGTCTCTATCAAGAATTTCCATCACTTTCATGATTCTGTAAATGGTTAACATATCACCTCTTTCTCTCTGTTCCAGTGTTGACAGATGTAATTTCTCCAATCTTTGTTCGTATGTCAGATTTAACAGTGTAGGTGCCATTTTTGTTGCTGCTCTTTGGATTCTTTCTAATTTTCTTATGCTCTTCTTTGTGTTAAGTGCCCACAGTGTTGCAGCATATTCTAGTTTAGGTCTTATTAGTGTAACCACTATTTTTTTAACCATCTCATCTATGTAGTCAAAGGCCACTTTCATTGATCTTAGCAAGATAAAAGTAATTTATTGACATGTTTATCAGGTGTCAAGTCATTTGAGATGGTTACTCCCAGGTCCCTTTCTGAATCGACTTTTTTGACTTATTTGTTTCCAATTCTATATTGACCCAATACTCTATTTTTGCTTTTTCCAAATTCCATTATGCTACATTTCTTAATGTTGAAGTTCATCTCACATCTCTGACTCCATTCCCATATTTTGTCTAGGTCTTCTTGTAGCGATCTGCAATATTCTTCTGTTCTTACTCTCTTGAGTAATTTGGCATCGTCAGAAAAGAAGTTCATATAACAATTTACTCCTTCATCCATGTCATTTATATATATGGCAAACATTAAAGGAGCCAATACAGAGCCTTGAGGGATGCCACTTTTCACATCTTCCCAGTTTGAATTTTTGTCTCTAAGTACCACTCATTTTTCTCCCAATTAAGAAATCCTTCATCCATTCCAGCAGCTTACCTTGTATTCTTCCTATTATTTCAATTTTTCTTATTAATTTTCTATGTGGTACTTTATCAAATGCCTTCTGCAAATCCAAGAAGGCGCAATCTGCCCAGTCATCTCTTTCTTGTATCATCTCAATTAATCTCGAGTAAAAGCAAATTAGGTTTGTGGTACATGATCTTCCACTTCTAAAGCCAAATTGTTTAGGGTTTACTATTTTATTTTCTTCCAAGTGTTTGGTCAATTTGTTTCTGATGACTTTTTTGCATATTTTTGCTACTGTTCTTTATGTATACTCTTACTTTTGTTGTGGTACATATTTGTTCACTCCCTCATTATAAATTTCTTTTTGTATATTCCATTTCTCTTCCATCCTTGTTTCTTCCTATAGGAATTTTTTCCAGTTTGCGTTACAAAAGAATTTGTTAAGTTTCTCAAAATTCTTTTTGTTGTACATTGGTCTTCCTATTCTATATTTCTCATTTCTTCTTAGGTCCATTTGCTCTTTTAGTTCGAATTCTATTAGTACATGGTCACTCTTTCCTATTGGTGTTTTTCTGTCCTATTCTGTCCACAATTTCAGGTTCTGACATAAGTATTAAATCCAGTCTTGAAGGTTCCTCATTGTTTCTGTATCTGGTATTTTCCTTTATCCACTGAGTCATTGTGTATTCAATGGTCATATCGAGCAGCATGTTGCCCCAGATGTCTTCTCCACCCTTTACTGTCATTTCTTCCCAACATACAACCACTCCTCATTTAACGACCTACTCGGTTAGCGACGACGCGGAGTTACGACGGGCTTTATGACAGACCAATATTCATTTAACGTAAATCTCCCAAAGTTACGACGTCGTGTATGATAATTAAGTTGGCTGAGGCAAATTTGTATGATGTTATAATTGAACTTGTACGGTGGATATTAGCTGTGAGGTAAAGTGTTCTGAAGCTTAGGTCTACATTACCATCCTGCAAGCTGCACATACTACCTGGGGTACAGCATATACCGGTATTGGTAAATTTTTAGTTTCGACCATGAGCGCAATATAAAATTAATTATTAATTTTGTAAATTATAATGTATAAACGTAATATACAATTTTGTGAGCGGAAATAAAAAAAAAGTGCGAAAACAGATTTCGTAAGTAACGAAGTCATGTCGGACGAATGGTACACCATGTTTGTTATGATAGATTCCGACATTGAAGAAATGAAAGGATGATAAATTCGTCTAACCTAAACTAACCTAACCTGTGTCTAATAAATCATCACCTGCAAATTAAATGTCATCCGGCTCGTCCTCGTTGTCGTCGTCGTGAGAGACGTTGGCGGGCTTTTCAACCACTCTCTCAGCTTGCGGGGTATACAAAGTTATTGCAGCTTGAAGGAATGCATGTATCTCCGCACCATAACATTCCTTCAAGAAAATGTACCTGGCGAGGTACTGTCGGAAGTACCGAGGCCGTCAATTGACAGACGACGAGATGGCGTCCCGATCCTATGCTACCGACTTCGTTCATTAGCATATTTGCTTGTAGCAAGGTATTCTTTACTTCCATTTCCGCCCACAAAATTGCATATTACGTTGATACATTTTAATTTACAAAATTAATAATTAATTTTCTATTGCAATATTGCGCCCATGGTCGAAACTAAAAAAAATACTGCTGTATTTGATATGGAATGTCAGCATACACGGATTTGGTCATATACGGTAATTTCAGGAACCTAACCACGGTAAATTAACAGTAAGTAAAGCTTTAATGTACCGTATAAAGAAGGGAAAATACACGAAAATAAAGATATATGTATTGCTGGACATTGTACATACAGTACATGTACGTATATGTATACACTTTCGCTTAACGACCAATTCAGTTAACGACGGCGATGCTGGTCCCAATTGTCATCGTTAAACGAGGAGTGGTTGTATTTCTTTTGAATTAAAATTACCCATAATTACAATATTTCCTCTTTCCTTCAGTAGATCAGTCAGTTCATACTGAGTATCTTCCAACAGTTTGGAATGATTGTTTCCTGTCCAAGACTGTGTTTTGGGGGCACATACACTACTACAAATTTTCTACTTTTTCATGTGATTGCTTTCAACTTTTATCATAATTGATTCTACATTGTTTTTCCTTCTGTTATCTTCAATGCTCACTCTGTCAAAAATAATACTCTCCCACTCTGTTTTTCCATTCTATTCTTCCAACAGTTGTATAGACTTTGTCCCACAGTATTTGGTGGTAGATTACTATTTAATTGAGTTTTTACTATTCCCATTATATCTGTTTTTTCTAATGCCAGATAGTCATTTGGTTCATTCAGTCCTGTGTGTGTGTATATGTATATATTATATGATATATATATATATATATATATATATTTGCTGTATATAAGAAAAATATAGATAACTATAAGTATGATCACTAATTGATAGTTATCAAAGAATTGATGCTTCAGACTTAAATCTTTTCCTCTGTGTACAGTCCAAAATTTATTAAATCAAATAGAATTTTTGTATTTTGTATTATGACAATTTTACTATTACCCAAGGGAAGATACCATCGTTACGACTGCAATGCAATGTCATCAATAGACATTTCTCTAAATCAGACACAGATGCCACACTCCCCTTCTCCAACAAAGAACAGAGTGAGCATTAAAGAAACTGAAAACCTCCCATTGTGAGGGCTCAGATAAGATCTCAAGCAGCCACCTAAGTCACATCAACCCAATAGTAATGAAAGTCTTCACTGTTATCTTCAGTGATTACTCATTGCAAAATAAAATTCTGGATATCTAGAAGGAAGCCCAGTTGATAATACACATGCTAAAACCAAAGAAGCCACTTAAGGGTCCTGCATCCTCATATCTTTTTTATCCACCATATTTAGACTGATAGATTAATGGTAGAGAAAAGTGCAATTGAGCTGCCTACCCCTCACCTAACCAACATGGATTCAGGAAGGGCCACTTCAACAGCTTGCATCCTACAAACATCACCCATTAAGTGTTGGAGGAATTCAATAAGAAAGCTCCACCAGAATGATTGGGTATGTTAGTAATAAATATAAACAAGGCATTTAATAGTTACTGGACATGTGATTCACTTTAACATCATGAACTGCACCCACTCCAACCCTATCAGGAGGCTAGGATGATGGCCCTTACAGATGATTTATAAAAGAATATTATATAGACAAATATCAACAACAATGACATGGAATGACCAACTAACTTCTTAGCAGGTGGACTGCCCAAGATGCACCTAGGTCCAGAAGAACCAAATTTCTGTGACAAAGACTGTATAATGGAGTGCCACAAAAAGCAGTGCTCTCATTTATACTATTTAACCTTTTCACAAGCGTTGGCTGGTTACCACACTTATGAAGGGGAAGAAAACACAGTTGCACAACACAACACCAGAGCCCTCACCAACATAGAAACTACAAAATAGCAGCTAAGAACACCTAAGCCTACCCAGACAAACTAGAACACTGGCTTAGAAATGTTATAGTAAAAGTCTCATCCCAGAAACATTAGTCACTTCAGAAAATAAGGAAAAATAAAAACACCCAGCAGTGAAATTAAACTGCTAAATCCTTACATTGGAAAGAAACCCAAAAATTCTGGGCCTCATGTTTTATTATTGTATGATCTCCAGTTCACAAATCAAAGATCTGAGAGTGAAAATTGACCAGAAATTAAACCTATTCGCAAGCACAGGTTTGGAACAACAGAAGAAACCTCTAATTACACTGTTCAAATAATTCATAAGAACCATTCTCAACTATGCTTCCACAACATGGTTCCCAGCAATTGTCAAAACAAATATAGACACTTTACAAACTTTAGCAAGTAAAGTATTGAGAATAATAACAGGATGGACTAAAACCACCCTAGTAGAACACCACACAGAAATCAAAATTGTCCCCATAGGATATCCCATCAAAATGATGAGTACACAGTTCCATGTCAGAGCCACTTGCTTATCTCATTATATCACACAAGCATAACCAGCTGAACAAAAAACAAAATAGATTACAAATACCAAAGGCTTTTTCCCCCTTACAAAGGAGGTAGCAAAAGAAAAAAAAAAGAAAAAGAAAAAAAAAAAAATTGCATCTTGCCACTGTCCTGGGTTAGAAGGAACAGCAGCATATTAAAAAATAAACAACATATTACCACCTGTACCACATAATACATCAACAAGAGGACATGAAAAGAAACCCAAAAAGGATACTTATAGAAGAGATCTGAAAAAGAATCGTTTCCCACACAGAGTGGTAGATATCTGGAACAAATTGCAAAAACTATAAGAATTTAAGAACAAACTAGATGCTGAAAGATACAAAGATGGGTCACTGTGAGCACTCTCTTCCCATACAATACAGCTAAGTAAATACACCCAGATTACTAAACAGGCTCTTCAAGACAGACCACCAAACTCAATACCACACCAAAACTCCTGAGACCACCCACGGAAAAATCCCTTGAGAAGTAGTACACTTGGAACCAACACTGAACTTGTGACCAGGACACCACCCAGCTCTAAGAAAGTAACAGGATAGAATAGGTCTGGTCACAGAATCAAACTATCCTAGATGCAATAGCCATACAGAAAACACTGAGCACCTCATCGTACACTGCCCTACATTAATAATTCTTAACAACTCCATATTTCTTCCTTGGGTGACCTAGGCCTGCCCAGTGGCTGTTGCCAGTTAACCAAGAGCTGTGGGTCTCCTGCAAGAGACCTGGGGCAACAGATTTATTGCTATTACACTATTCTTCCTTTTGGTGACACTTTGTAAAACTCTTGGCTTTTGCAAAAATATAATTGGATAATAAATTAAGTGAAAATTTTATGATTGAATTAATTAAGAATTTCTTTTTTCATTTGACTGCAACTAATAAAGATGTCTAGTTTCATAAATTGTTCCCATAATCACCACTGTAAAAGTAGATTGGTGGGAAATTACTAGATGACAATTTGAAATTGGGGAGGAATTTAGGAAACCTGGTTTTGCAAAGGGAGGAATGTGACAGTGGGCCCTAAGAATCACTCATCTAAACTAACATTCACTTAACTACAAAGCCAAATACAACCTTCTTACCATAAATCAGGAGGTTAACACTAAAACTCACATATGAAGATCATTATGGTAATGGCTTGAAACTTAATTTGTAAGTTAGCCAAAAGCATTTGTAATTCTCCTGGACTTGACATGTAGCCTGAGTGTTGCAACAACAAGTTAATAATTGGTCCCAGAGAGTTCAGCACTCCAGTGAACTTTGCATCTCTGTAGAATCCACCAGTGAGTACTGTCAAGTACAGTATATAATAATCTCCTTTGCCACACCCCATGGAAAATACATGAAAATGACAGATGCACAGTTTTATGTGAAAACCCTCAAACTTGCCCATTGTTCCCATCACATTAAAGCAGCACAACTAACTGAATAAAAAAAAAAAAATCAATAATAACTTACCACCTGTACTTCACATGTCCATAAAAAAACAAAACAATATTGATCACAAAACAAGCATTCCAAGACTGGCCTCCCAAACTCCATATATATGACTACCCTAGACATCAGTCTAACCAAGAAAGCCTTTGCATGACTAAGAATCATGCTGGCATGGTTGTGTACAAGCCATCATTCAGCAGTGAAGAAATACTAATACAGAATAGACTTAGCCATAGACTCAAAGTGCACCAGATGCAATCACCATACAGAAGACACAACACCACATTCTACACTTGCCCACTTTTACCCTACCCAAGCAACAGCACAGTACCTCTTTCTTAAATAATTTGTAGGTCAGTCTGGTAACCATAGTCAATCTCTCCTACAACAGGATTTCTGTATCCACTCCACAACAGTATCACTAACCTTGCACAATACATATTGGATGGATTCAGTCATGTCGCACAATACTTACCACAATAATGTAAGCAAAACTTTTGACTCTAACATGACTGCTCTTCATAAACAAGATTTGCAACAGAAAATTATGATTAACAAACTACTTTTGAAGTATTAATACTTCTCTCTAAAAAACAGACAAGAACCCCACAGTGACGGGCTGCTAACAACATTTAATGTACAAAAAGTCAAAAGCCTCATTAGGATAGGTCATTTACACTTCCAAGCTCATAATCCCAGAATATTAAAATTTTTAGTATTCCACCCCAGCTAAAGAAGGGGTAAGAAACCTCATAATCTGCAGATACTGGTCCAACAGATGAATATTGGAAACTTTTGTTCCATGATGAACTATGAGAGAAAAAAAGGCCATCTGCAATTTTGAGTGATCAGATATACAGGTCAACAGCAAAAACATTTAATATTTCCCACACAAAAAATTGACAAGAACCCCACATTGACAAGCTGCTCACAGCATTTAATGTATAGAAAGTCACAAGCCTCACTGGGATAAGTCATTTACACTTCAGATTATTAACATATTTCATGTTCTACCCCACCTGAAGAAGAGGTAAGAAACCTTGAAATCCACATATGCTTGTCTAACAGATGAATATTGGAATCCTCTATTCCACATTGAATTATGAGGGAAAATAAAAAGCCTACCATTATTTTGAGTGATCAGCTACACAGAACATCAACAGCTATCCAGTTCAACAAGAATTTTATCAGTGAGATCACTAAAAATATCATTATCATAATTCCCCATACTGTGGTGATGGCTACATAGCTTTATTCAATTAATAATCTAGGGATTGTAATAGAACCTTGTGTACCAGTCATGTAGCAGTCTTTTATACAGTGAGTCCTCCTTATACGGTAATTCTTCATCCAGTAAATTCACAGACTTTACGGTATTTGGTAATTACTACCCTCGATTCTATTTACAGTAAGAAAAATCCACAGATACGGTGTCCGCTAGATATTTTGAAGAGGAAAGAGCAGGGAGAAGGTACATCTGCCATATCTGAATGTAGGAACTATAGAGGAGTATCACTGGTGTCACAAGTGGGGAAGATATATGAAAGAGTACTAGAGAAGAGATTAAGAATAATAGTTGAGGACAAGCTGGAAGAAGGACAATATGGATTTAAACCCCAGAGGGAAACAACGGGTGCAATATTCACTCTGAAGATGATAATAGAAAAGAACTGGGAGTGGGACCAACATGTGTACATTGCTTTTGTAGATCTAGAAAAAGCATTTGACAGGATACCAAGGAATGAAATATGGGATACTTTAGAAGACCCAACATATATGATAGAACCCTCATTAATTAGAGCTATAAAGAGTCTTTACAGAAATAATGTCAGTGCGGTAAGGACCCAGCTAAGGGAGGATAACTGGTTTGATGTAACTGAGGGTGTAAGACAGGGTGGAGTGATATCTCCTTTACTGTTTGTGCTGTTCATGGACAGGAGCATGAAGAGGTTGAGACTTGGGGGAGAGGTAACTACATTGGCATATGCATATGATATTGCAATAATCATAAAGTCTTGTACAAAATTGCAGGATACCCTGAATGCATGGAATGAAGAATTGAAAAAGTCAAGAATGATAATAAATGCAAATAAAACTAAAGTAATGATGGTGGCAAGAGAGAAAGATGGTTTTGAAATAAAAATAGATGAATTACAATTGAAATTAGTGGAAGACTTTAAGTACTTGGGAGTTCAAATAAACGAGAGGTGTTACATGGAGAAAGAAATAACAAGCAGAATTGAAAAATATACAAATAATCTAAGATTAATGTATCCACTACTGAAAGACTCATACCATCAAGAATAAAAATCATCATATATAAAACGATACTAAGACCAGTATTAACATATGGCTCAGAGACCTGGACACTAACAATGAGATTAAAGAGCAAGATACAGGCCACAGAGATGAGAATGTTGCAATTAATAAAGGGAGTAACAAGAAGAGATCGCTTAAGAAATGAGGATATCAGAGATGAACTGGGCATCGAATCAATATTAGAATTTGTAGAAAGAAGTAAATTGAGATGGTATGGACACATCATGAGGATGAGTCAAGAAAGTTACCCTGCTAAATATCATCGATGGAATCCAAGAGGGAAGGGGCCGGTAGGAAGACCCAGAAAGAGATGGAGTGAGGGAACCAATTGAAGCGAGAGGATCAACAATAGAGAGTGTGGAAGAAGAGGAACTTTATGAGGATCGTACTTGGTGGAGAAGTTTCGTGAGGCAACACAACTGATGGGACACTGGCCCTACCTGGTGTATGGTGAGAAAGGTGAGAATGGGTTTGGTATACGGTAATTTCAATTTGCAGTAAGATTTTCAGGAATGCATATGTACCATATAATGAGGACTTACTGTATTTGGGAAAAATATTTATTTAAAGAGGAATGTTGAGCCACTTTTTAACCTCTTTGTTTCTGCTATCTAATTCTTGTGTACCTCTTCAGAGACCCCAGATCTTTTTTCTCATGTCCCTGTGGCAAGGGGATAAGGATGCTGCCACTGTGTCCCTGTATATAAAAGGCAACTAGATGGGAGAAAAAATTAGGGGAATGTCGAATCCACTCTGCATTTTTCTCTTGCTTTGACTTTTATATATTATAAGGATGAAAAGGCTATTGCTATATTAATACACTATTATTATTATTACTATGGTAGGGGTTACAAGGTTAAGTAGAATGAGAAATGATGAGGAGAATGGTGGTAGACATGGAACTGGACTGTTGAAAGATTATTAGGTTGGTTTGGGCACATGGAAAGAATGAGTGAAGAAAGATTAGCAAAAGAGGTGCGGAAAACATAGGTAGATTGAGTGAACATAAGGTGATGAGATGGATGCATGGGGTGAAAGGGGCTTTGAGCAAGAGGGTTATGTGTGTTGAGCAGGGAAGGGAGAAGGCAGGGGATAAGGGTGAGTGGAGAATGGTTGAACCCAAAAGGATTTCTCTCTGTCTTTTCTATTTTCTCTACAAGGGGACACCTATAGGAGGGAAGGTCTCTGTGTAAGTGAAGTGGCTTTGCTGTAGATGTACTATGTTTTGCTGCATTGCTTCTGACCCAGGCAGTGGGTAGGAGACAGGGATGACCCTTCATCCATGAGGAACTCAGGGTGGTGGATAGGAGCAGAATGGGTGGGAGTGGGTGTGTGTCTTGACTGGCTACCTCCTTTATATGGGGGAAAAAGCCTTTGTTTTATAGATTATTGTTATTGTTATTATTACTACTATTATTATCATTATTATTAACATTGTTATTTTATAATAGAATACACAGAACAGAAATCAAGGAAATAGACTTAAGTTGGAAATGTCCTTGAATTTGAAGCTAGGTATGATAGATTGGAAAGTAGGAGACAGGTCACAGGATCCAATGAGTGTTGCTCCTTTCATGTACA
Organism: Oratosquilla oratoria; assembly: GCF_046742065.1. NCBI lineage: Eukaryota > Metazoa > Arthropoda > Malacostraca > Stomatopoda > Squillidae > Oratosquilla > Oratosquilla oratoria. Next base: position 69,004,546 of record NC_134787.1, on the reverse strand, counting down.
GTATACAGTATTACAATTAGGTAAATACAGAATAGGCCTGGCCACAGATTCAAACTGCTTCAGATGCAACCATCACACAGAAGACCATGTCATACTACTTAGGCAACAAGACAGTATATCTTCTCCAAGTGACTAAATTATGGACCCAACTGGAGCCTGTGGGTCTTCTGTAAGAGAGATCAGGGGCTATGGGTTGATCAATTGTTGCTGTTATCATTATTATTATTATTTTAATATTATCATTATTATTGTTATTATTATCATTATTATTAGTAGTAGTATTATTGATATAATTACTATCATTACTATTACTCTTACTGACACAGTAAACCAGACTATCACTTAAAATGGCCTCTTGCAGGTCAATGGTCTTTATATTATAAAACATGCAATAGTGCCAAGTCTCTGTTGCATGTTAGTGTGCCACCCACACATTATAATTTGGCCACCAAAAACCATGTGTGCTTCTAATAATTAATAATTACAATACATAATGCAGACTAGAAACACCATTAATGACATGGATGAAGGTGTAGAGTGTTATATGAATTTCTTTGCAGACGATGCAAAGATACTAAAGAAGGTAAAAACGGAGGAAGACTGCAACTCATTGCAACAAGATTTGGACAAGATCTGGAATTGGACCCAAAAGTGGGAAGTAAAATTCAATATAAAGAAATGTAGTATAATGGAGTTTGGAAAGAGTAAAAACGGAATATCAAAAGATTAGAAAAATGGTGGAGAAAAGGTGAGAAAAGTAAACTAAGAAAAAGATCTTGGAGTGATGATTGGCAAGGACATGACACCAGATGAGCATATTAACAAAATATTCGTAGAAACCTACAATTTATTGAGATCAATCAATGTGCGTTTGCCTATGTGGACGAAGAAATGATAAAGAAAATCCTAACTACACTAATAAGACCAAAACTTGAGTACACAACAGGACTCTGGACACCCAGTACCAAAAAGAACATAAAAAAACTAGAAAGGTTACAAAGAGCAACAGCCAAACTAGCACCAATTCTTTCCGAACTAACATACGAGCAAAGACTGTCCAAATTAGAACTATCAACTTTGGAACAGAGAAAAGAAAGAGGTGACCTGCTGACTATCTACAGAATAATGAAAGGAATGGAAGTTTTAGACAGGGATGACTTGTTAATATGGGACAACAGTAAAACCAGAGGTACATGATAAGAAAATGAAAAAAGATAATTACAGAAGAAATTTAAAAAGGAACAGCTTCCCACACAGAGGAATAAATTAGACAATGAAACAGTATGTGCAAACACTATAAAAGATTTTAAGAAAAAACTTGATGCTGAGAGATACAAAGACGGGTCACCACGAGCATAGCTCCCTTCCTGTATAATACAACTAGGTAAATCTATTATTGAATATTTGCATGAAATATTGAATAATGTACAATTTTTTAGTAAAAAACTATGTAGTAACTGGGTGTGCTATGGGGCCAGGGGCATAAACGTCTTTCAATTTTCAGTTAAACTTAATTATTGGTTAAAACATCCAAGGGTTCTTCCCAATTAGTATTTCATAGAGTCCACTGTATTATTATCATTATTATCATTATTATTATTATTATTATTATCATTATTATCATTATTATCATTATTATCATTATTATTATTATTATTATCATTATTATCATCATCATCATCATCATCATCATCATCATCATCATCATCATCATCATCATCATCATCATCATCATTATTATTATTATTATTATTATTATTATTAGAAAGGGAGCTGGGAGATAGGGTTGATGAAAGAGTATTGGGATGGTTTAGACACATGGAAAGAATGAGTGAAGAAAGATTAGTAAAAGAAGTGTGGAAGGCGGAAGTGAAAGGAGTGAAAATGAGGGGGCGTCCTAGGATGAGATGGATAGATGGGGTGAAAGGGACATTACAAAAGAGAGGAATGTCTGTGGAGGAAGGATGGGAGAGGACAGAAGCTAGGGGTGAATGGAGAAGGGTTGTGTATGGATGATGCTGTGATGCATTAGGGGGAGTGGGTGGGGGATGGGGGGTGAGGAAGTATGTATGAGAAAAATTTGATGCAGCCCGAAGGGATTTCTCCCCATGTTCTCCCTTTCTAGAAGCATGAGGGGATGGAGAGGGGGGGTTGCCGAATTTATGAAGCGGCTTTGCTGTGGATGTGCTGTGTCTTGCGACACTGCTTCTGACCCAGGGCAGTGGACAGAATGCAGGGATGACCCATCATCCAGGAGGTGCCAAGATGAGAGGGAGGGAGGAGGGTGGAGGGGAGTGGAATATGTAGGAAATGGAATGGGTGGGAGTGGTTTCTATGCTTTTTTCTTTTGGGCTACCCCCCGTGTAAGGGGGAAAAAGCCTTTGATATATGTATTATTGTTATTATTACTATTATTATTATTGTTGTTGTTGTTATTTGTAAGATTTGTCAATCACCTGATTTCTGTGGAAATCTTGTTCCTTTGGTTGCTTCTACTTTACTCTTTAATCCCCCTTTATTCACACCACACTTCTGTCACTCCCTATTCTAGCTTACCTAAAACCATTGCCTATCTATAAACCTAATCTTAGTACAGTTCCGCTTGCCCTTGTTTCATACACACATGCACACTGGGGCCCCGACGCCGTTGTATACCAGTGGCACTCCACTCTCACTGTGATCTTTTTGACCCTGCACCGGTGGTGCCAACTGCACACCCTCGTCTGTACCACATCCACACCACACACACCCTTGATCTCAAGGTCAAATTATTCTTCGTTTTTGTCTCCTCCATTTCCTACTTTGTAGTCCTACAACCATCTTGGAGGATGTCTGTCGCGCTGGGACCTTCGGGGCGCCGCTCCCTTGTTCACTACCACATCGTGACTCTCTTCCTCGTTTTCTCCATCGTCACTCACCACACGACGAATATCCAAGATATGTTGCTGCACTCCCTTGACAGAGATGTTATTCCGTGAATCTACCTCCGTTATGACCACCCTCGTCCACTGTGACGTGCACTTACCATCCTTTGGCTTCACCCATGCCTCCTCCCTCACCTGTACTGAAGTGGGGCTTTCTTCAATATTGGCTGGTAGCCCCAGCCCTACCCGGGGATGTCGCCAAACATATTTAAACAAGGCTCTCTGTGGAACTGAGCCTTCCTCTTGGCCTGACATATTATATCAGAAGACTGCCTCCATGGGTAGTATTACCACCCTCTTAGCAATGGACTTAAATGTGAGATGGTGTCAGTCTACTATTTCATTTCCACTCGGCCGGTAAGCAGCCCAAAAGAAACGTCTTGTGCTCCACTTGTCCAGCATTTCTTTCAGTGCCCCCAACCAAAATGCAGTACTGTTATCCATCAGGACTTCATCCATTGAACCCCGTTCCAGAAATATCTCATTCATCACCCGTTCAATTTCCTCTCCCATCTTTGTCTTTAGCTCCCGCCAGACGGTGAAGAGCCCCGAGACACAGTCGACCATCGATAAGTACATGCCCTGCTGATAGTGGGTTACTTAAACCGCCAGCCTCCTCCAGTTTTCTTCTACGCTAAGTTCCCCCACCCCATGCGGTCTGGGGGCAAGATCTATTGACTGACATTGGACGCATGCTCTCACCATCCGCCGGACTTCTTCCCTCGTTATATTTGGGTCAGCTTTCTTTGCCAAGAACAATGACCTATCGACACCTACGTGATTAGTTCTATGCAACTCACTACTGTGGCCGAGTCAATCCTGATTTCGATCTCCTGTAGCCCCCATTTCAGCACCAAATTGACTCTTCTTATAACCGTGTCCAACTCTAACACATTAATATGATGGTAGACATTTTTTTTTTTGCTGCCACGCTCCATCTTTGACTACCATGCTTCCTGTCTTCAAGACAATGCCGGTTGCTATGCTGCTAGCATCGCACCACACTACACCTAGGCCCTTTTGTGGTGCATTCCACTGTCCTCACTGGATTGTGTTTCATCCGTTGTACGAGATCACGTATCCTTGTGAACGTTCCCTCATCAAGCTTCTCTCCCGGACCCTTCGACCCTGACTGCCTCTTGATATAACTGCACGCTACACGGAGTCAACTGGCGATTGGGTAGTGACCTACCAATTTGCCACACAGGGAGAAGAGCTCTGGTCTGCTCATCTTGTCCGTTATGTTCGGGATCTCGTTGCCTCTCCTGAACAGCAGGCTTCCGATCCCGTCTCTTTCTAGTCGCAGTCCCAATACTGGTCTTCCTTCCATTGGTTTCGGCTCCTTCGATACCAATCAAAACTGAGCTAAGTGTTCCACTACGTCCGACACCGCTACCACAATATCATCCTCCAGTATGTCAATGAGGTATGAGTCCGTGCCCTTCTTCATCGTTTCAGTCTTCTCCAGTACTGTCTTCAGGATCTTCGTCCTTATCCTCGGAGCCCAGTCCCCAGTCTGGTCAAGCAATATGTTTTACCTTTATGTTTTATTAGTTGGTATTTCCAAAGCTTCTTCGCCACGTGAATTTGTAGGTAAGCCGCCTGCAGATCTACAATCGTGTACACACCCCTCATTTGGAGTCATCTGCGTAGGGTCTCGTTACATACATCTACAAAATCATTGCCAGTATGACACCTCACGAACTGGTTCAGTTCTCGGAAATCCAACACCGGTTGTACCTTATTCTTGGCTGCACTATTGCCATCATGGGCAAGATTCCACCCTCCACTGGGTCCTCCCAGGGACTCAAAATTCCTTCATCAATCCACCGCTCTACATCGTTATCAAAGTCATCTCTCACTCCCTCTCCAAGAGTTTGTTTGTAGTAGTCGACTTTGCTCTTCAACAGAGGTGAGCCTTTTTTCAGGTACCACTCTACCTCCCACTTCTGGCCATCAAATTTCACCCAAAAGTCTTCGTCCTCAATCGTGCAAGGCACCGCCCTCTCGTCAGAGTTGAGCTTCGCAGTGACACTGCCTTCCATGGCCCTCATTGTCATTCCTATGTCCATCTCCGGCCTCAGACAGGTCCTCCCTCTCCCGTAATCGAGTCGCATGACGCTCCAATCCTCACTTGCCTGGCGATAAACATGACTTCTCCAAGCTGAGCAACTGCATCCGTTCCTAGCACTACGTCAATTCTGACCATTCTAACGACAAGCACTCTAAATGTCGGAATGCCTTCCACCGTCATTTTAATTTCCTGGTCACCTTCGCACTTTGTCTCCCTTCTGTCGACTGTCATCAGGGCCAGATCTCCCTGTCTGAATTCTTTAATCAATTCAGCTGTTACAATCGTGGTTGAACAGCTAGAATCTATTTGTATCCTCACGTGTCTTCCAACCAGACATCCACAATTGGCATATGGCTGGACAGCATCCTTACATTTCCTTGACGGCTGCTTGTGTAGCAGCCACCCTTTGCCTGCTTCCCCGAGCTTCGTCTCTTTACATTTCCTCGTGAAGTGACCGAGTCGCCAACACATAACAGCCGACCCTAGACGGCCCTCGCCATCCATTGCGGTCACCCCTGGACTCCCCTTGTTTTCCCCTCTCCATCGTCATCGAGTTGGCATCTTGAAACAAGGTCTCGAGTAGGCCCTTGTGGCTGCTCTGTTGCTATGGCGGCTAAAGACCCATCCTTCTTTGTCCTCGTGAGAAGCCTAGTGTGAACTATCAACTCATCCATACTCGCTGACACATTATTTATTTCCTGTAGCTCAGCAGATATTCGATCTAGAAAGCCATTAACAAACATCATCCTAACGAGTTTATCCAAGCCTTCGCCTGTGAATGTCACCAGTCCGTTGGCAAAAACATCAACATGTTTGCCAACCTAGCACATTCATTGCAGCCGATTAAACGATTTGAACGGACTCTCACGGAAAGCCTCTTGTAATCTTTACTTTCCCCGCATCCACTTGATCACTATCTGTCATTTCCAGGTAGGTGGCCAATGCATTGTTCTCTAGGTTAAGGGCAATATAGCCCGCAACATCCGTGGCTCCGGTTTAGCTACTAATTCCACCTTTTTGAGCCACCCGGTGACTCGACGTCTCTATTGCCGTCAAATGGCCTTAAGGTGATAATGTTCATTTTGAATGGCTCTTTTGTGCTCATTGCCTTGGTCATCTTTAGTGCCTAGATAGCTCGTAAGATTTGTCAATCACTTACCTGATTTCTGTTAAAATCATGTTCCTTCGGTTGCTTCTGCTTCACTCTTTATTCACCCTTCGTTCGCACCACACTTCTGTCACTCCCTATTTTAGCTTATACATAAAAACATTGCCTATTTGTAAACCTAATCCTAAAACAGTTCCTCTTACTTCCCCTCATTTCACACATACACGCACACTGGGGGCCCAACACCGTCGTATACCAGCGGCACTCCTCCCTTACTGTGACTTTTGACCCCACACTGGGGGTACCAACGGCGCACTCCCATCTGTACCACATTCACTAGATTCACACCACATTATTATTATTATTATTATTATCATCATTATTATTATTATTATTATTATTATTATTATTATTATTATCATCATTATTATTATTATGGTTGTTATTGTTATTATAACTATTATTATTATTATTAATATTATTATCATTATTATTATTATTACTATTATTATTAATATTATTATTATCATTATTATAACTATTATTATTATTATTATCATCATTATTATTATTATTATTATTATTATTATTATTATTATTATTATTATTATTATTATTATAACTATTGTTATTATTATTATTATCATTATTATTATTATTATTATCATTATTATCATTATTATTATTATTATTATTATTATCATTATTATTATTATTACTATTATTATTATTACTGTTTTAATACTGATATGGCTTGCATTGCTGGATTACAATACAGGTATGCATAATGAATTTTCTATGAAAGTAATCTATGAATTACTTCATATTTGAATTTACCATTTTGAAAGGATAGCAAATCATAACTTTATAAGGATCATAAGATGTTGTTTCACTATTCACACTTCACCTGTGGACCAAGTTTGCTAAGAAACATTTCAGTCATTAATGATGTTACTGCAATATTGCAATATGGATTTTGGAACTCCTTAAATTTTTCTTCCAATATTCACTCCTTTTAAGACAGCTTTATTGTTGTAAAACTTTGATGCTTAATATATACTAAAAGGTATGAATGGTAATATTTCCAACTTTAAGCATGTTATGAATACTCTATATGTACATATACTTGCCTGTGTAGATGTGTTGGATGTAAATTTATATTACATAATGATCCTATGTCTTATTTTTGTAATATGTTTTTATATCTCACAGTAAGATTGATATGTTGTTTAATGTTACCTAAAATGGTAAAATGTAATGCTTCCTTTAGACTAAAGGTTTAATTGTTTTTCATTTTGTGGTCAACTATATACTAATTTTGATTATGTCAATGTAATCATACACATCATAGAAGGAGGTTTGATATATATATGTTAAAGTGTTTGAATAGAATACTAAAAATTTTACATAACAAACTTTCCTTTGGTTTGCAACTGAAAATATTATGGAAAGACAACTTATCAAACTTGTGGGATAGTTTATGATTCCCCATCAGTTGTGACATTTTATTGAGTTGTTGAAGTTACTGCTATGTTCATTAAAATCATATATAGTGAGTACTGTGTCATTCTAAGTGGATTGTGCATTCTAAGATTTCATGACACTTAGAAATTGGTGTCCCAAAGGTGTGGTTGCTGATTGCTATAAATATAATTTATTCCCATGATTTTCAACATTAAATGAGTGCAAGTGGTGAAACACAAGCTGAAAAGTAGAAAACTTTATTATATGGTGATTTATATATTCTAACCAATCTTTTGGTTAAGAAAAAATCTAATACATTAGATTTTAATGCTTGCAGTCTGGTAAGCATGGAATCACCATATAATGTATATATATCATTGTTGCAACATTTACACATGACTCACTGGTAGGGACTGTTGCTTTAATTTCTCCATTTAATTTATTGATATGTGGAAAGATATGTTAAATTTTTTTTTTCAAAAGCAGAAAGCCAGGAGAAAAGGATAAGTTCCACTTGGTGCAGAAGTTGAGATATGGTAGCTGTTTTGTTCCCAGAGGAATGCCACACTACTGAATGAAATAGCATGGCAGTAGCCAGAGGAAGGTGATGAATATTACCCAGTATGGAAGAGGTTAAGAGCAGAAGATTTTGCGAACACACACATACCAACTGATACAGAGAAAATAGAAAATGGGAAAATACAAAGTTGTGTGGAAAACTATCATACTGATATTTTGATTAACTACTGGAGTAGAAAAAATCTAAAATATTTTGGTTGAGAACTGATTTGTTAAACTTGTAAGACATTTGAGAACTGAGATTCAACTGTATATATGAATATATGCAACCACCACAATGGCACAGTGGTAGCATTTGTGGCTGCCACTATGGCAGTCCAGGTTCAAATCCTGCCCAGGGCTGAAATAATTTCAGTATCGCAGAGCTGCAAATCATTACTCCAACTCTCATTGGAGGGGAGTTAGGGGTGTGTGTGTGTGTGTAAGGTCACAGTGTTACCCATAGGTCGCTCATATATGAGCTCTGAGCTCTCTTCTGGGAGGGTAATAGCTGTTGATCATGAGTCCAACATGTGATCCAAGACCATGGTGAATCACACATATATATGCTCACAGAAACCAAAATCCTCTGCATAGGATATAAAATGAAAATGAAAGATACACAGTTCTATGCTATAGCCATCTTTTTCACTCACAAATCTCATTGTATTACAAGCACAACCAGCTGAACATAAAAATATGGAAAAAGAAACACCAGTAGCATACTACTCAAACATAACAACCTACCACCTATACCATACATCATAAAAAAAAAAATGAAAAAAATGTGTACGTATATACATTCACTCCCAGATCTCAAAACCAGCTCATCAAGATAGACCACCAAACTCAAAACTCCATCATCTACACTCTCCATCCCTGATATCAGCCACACAGAAAAATCCCCTTCAAGAGAAGTAAGACCCATTCTTGCACACTTCTGTTTAGGACACCATCGAGCTTTAAGATAATACTAACATAGAATAAGCCTGGTCAAAGAATCAAATTGCCCTAGGTGCAACCATCATACAGAGGACTCTGGACACCTACATTGTTCCACTATAATGTTCCATAGACAGCATCACAATATTTCCTCCTTGAGTGATCTATGGTCCTGTCTGGTGGATTTTGTTGGTTACTTGGGAACCACGGGTCTCCTGCAAGAGAGACCTAGGGCAATGGATATATGTATATATATATATATATATATATATATATATATATATATACAGATATATATATATATAGATACTGTATATATATATATACTGTATATATATATATATATATATATATATTATACAGTCACTATCCGAGTTACGACGTACGCGAGTTACGACCACCCGTACTTACGACCACGTCTAGCAGATGCCTATTATGAGTTTACTGTAAATGTCTGGCAGCACAGCGCGTATGATAGTTGTGGCAGCCTGGCATCGCGTACGACAATTATGGCAGAGATGGAAAAGTTGCTATACACGTGGTTGTAAGATAATAGGAAAAGAAATGTAAAAGTGATGTTGCAAGCAGTGCAAAGTAAGGCTACAAATTAATTTCGCATGTTGAAAGAACGTGCAGGTGAAGAATACGCTTCACATGAATTCATAGCGAGTGCTGGGTGGTTTCATCGCTTTCGAGAGCGTTACCAGGTTCACCACGTGTTGTCGAAAGGTGAGGCTGCTAACAGTGATGCGCCTGCAGCTAAGGCATTTGTGGAAGAGTTTGATAAATTAATTAAGGATGAAGGATATTTATGTACTTACGACCACGTCTAGCAGATGCCTATTATGATTTTACTAATAAGAATACTCTATAATAAGTATTTTCTTTCTTTAACCTACCATATCATATTAACAACTAAGCAACTGAAAACAATGCTGTATACAACTGTTGGAGAGAAGCCAAACGCAGAGTATGGGATCCAATGTATTTAACGTTTCGCCCAGCAGGGGTTTTTCAGAAATAACATAGTGCACAAACATCTGACTCCTTATATAACCCGAGCTTGAGGGAAGAACCGAACATGAAACTGGTGTAAGCACAATTTGAGTAAATTGCTTGTTACTGTTATTGAAATTGCTAAAGGTTAGTTGTAAAAAAAAATCCATTGTTTTGATTTACATTATCAATGAGAGATATAAAAACAGATTCGAAAGATCTACGTTTCATAGTATGGTTTTTATATTTAATAATCTTAGAATTATTCCAGTCAGCAATGTGGCCTATATCGTATCTATGTCTAACAATGGCATTATTCATATTGTAAGTTTTCATATCATATTTATGTTCCGATATTCTTTTATCAACACCACGGAAGCTTGCCGAGCTGATTTTCACAACATTACCACCAGCTCGGTAACAGTTGACAATCTTATAAAAAACCGAAATAAAAGTAGGGAAAATGTTCGTCAAGCAGATGTTTACTGTGTGCCATGTTTAGGTTGTAGAAAGGTCTACATTGGTGAAAGTTTCCGTGGTGTTGATAAAAGAATATCGGAACATAAATATGATATGAAAACTTACAATATGAATAATGCCATTGTTAGACATAGAAACGATACAGGCCACAATGCTGACTGGAATAATTCTAAGATTATAAAATATGAAAACCATACTATGAAACGTAGATGTTTTGAATCTGCTTTTATTTCTCTCATTGATAGATCAAAACAATGGATTTTTTACAATAAATAAACCTTTAGCAATTTCAATAACAAAGTAACAAGCAATTTACTCAAATTGTGTTTACACCAGTTTTATGTTCGTTTCTCCCCGCAAGCT
>NC_134787.1:68983637-68986137 GCF_046742065.1 Oratosquilla oratoria | reverse complement strand
TAATGTTTGTTATTTATGTGAATGACATGGATGATGTGAAATGTTATATGAGCTTCTTTGCAGACGAAACCAAACTGTTAAGGAAAGTAAAAACTGAGAAGGATTGCGAATCACTGCAGGAAGACCTGAACAAGGTATGGAACTGGAGTCAGAAATGGGAAGTGGACTTCAATATTAACAAGTGTAGCATAATGGAGTTTGGAAAAAGCAAAAATAGAATATCAGGACCATATAAAGTTAGAACCAAGGAGGTAAAGAAGGAGAGATCCGAAAAATATTTGGGTGTAATTATCTCAAACGACTTGTCCTATGATAAACAGATAAACAAAATTGAACTTGCTAAGATCATATTTGGACAAAGAAATGATTAAAAAAATATTGGTCACACTGGTAAGCCCTAGACTAGAATATGTGGCGACATTGTGGTCACCCAGCACCAAAAAGAATATAAAGAAAATAGAAAGAATCCAGAGAGCAGCCACAAAAATGGCCCCTGCACTTGCAAACTTGTAATATGAGGAGAGATTGGCTAAACTGGAGGTACCGACTCTGGAGCAAAGAAGAGAGGAGACCTACTGACCATCTACAGAATCATGAAGGGCACAGAAATACTCAATAGAGAGGACTTGTTAAACTGGGACAAGAGAAGCATAAGAGGACATGGAAAGAAAATAAAAAAAACATAGCAACTGAAGAGATCTGAAGGACCATGCAGATTAAAAGTAGGAAAGACGAAATAGAAAGAGTAGAACTAAACAAGCTTATCAACAAAGTCAGAGATTAGAGAAAAGAAAGAGAAACGTGGATGAAATAGAGGAAGCTATTCGGAAAGGTAAAAGTATTAAAGGGACCGACTGCAGACATGCTTTAGGAAGACAGCAAACGATATGTTTGAAAGATAGAAATGGAGAAATCATTAAATACAGGGACAGAATGGTAAAAAGAGTAGAAAATTTTTACCAAGAGCTTTACTCGTCGAAGACCATAGCTGAGTCAATAAATTTATGTGTAGACGTTAGTAATGTGCCAGAGATTACAAAGGAAGAAGTAGAATTTGCTCTTAAAACTATGAAACGAAGAAAAGCACCTGGGGAAGATGGTATATCGATAGATCTGTTGAAAGACGTAGGGAAAGAAGTTCATATTGAATTAGCTCAGTTGTACATCCAGTGCTTACGTCAAGAAAGCATTCCTGATGCATGGTGCAATGCTATAGTGATTTTGCTTCAAAAAAAAGGGGACCAGAAGGACCTTAGTAACTATCGACTGATTAGCTTGCTGTCAAATGTAAACAAAATATTCTCCAAGATCCTTACAAATAGACTAAGTCAAGTTTTAGATGGAAATCAACCGAGAGAACAGGCAAGCTTTAGTAGTGGATATTCGACTTCAGACCATTTGCAGGTGATAAACCAACTAATCGAGAAAACGACAGAACACAATATACCTCTGTGTTTAGCTTTTGTAGATTATGAGAAGACCTTTAACTCGGTAGAACAAATAGCAGTACTAAACTCGCTACGCAAGCAGGGTACAAACAAACAGATTGTAAGAGTTTTAGAAAAGATTCATGCGAAAACTAACGCTATAATTCGACAATATAAAGATACAGAAAAAATCAAGATCGAGAAAGGAGTACGGCAAGGCGATATAATTTCACCCAAACTATATACAGCTTGCTTGGAAGATATTTTCAAAAGATTGTGTTGGGAAAAGAAAGGTTTAAAAACTAATGGCGAATATTTGAACCACCTAAGATTTGCAGATGACATTATTTTTATTTCAGAAAAGGTAGAAGACTTGCAAGATATGCTGAGTGATCTAAACAAGGAAAGTCTCAAAGTAGGTTTAAAATAAATAAGAGTAAAACCAAAGTAATGTCCAACACGAAAGTTCAAAGTAAAGAGATTGCAATTGATGGTGAGAGTCTTGAAGAAGTTGAGGAGTATAATTATTTAGGGCATTACAATTGGTTGGAAAATGTTTGGTAAGTATAATAAAATCCTAAGAGGCTCTCCACCTTTATGTTTGAAGCATAAGATTTACAATCAATGCATTCTGCCAGCAATAATCTACAGTATGGGTGTGAGACTTGGAAACTAACAAAGGCAATGGAAACAAAGCTAAGGACTACACAGAGGAGAGTGGAGAGATCAATGATGGAAATAACACCGAGGGACCGAAAGAGAGCAAGTTGGGTGAGAGAGCAGACTAGAGTGAAATATATTGTGGAGGCAGTAAAAGAGAGGAAGTGGAATCGGGCAGGTAAGTTAGTGCGAACGACTGATGAGCGATGGAGCAAGTGTGTTACTGAGTAGACACCACGAGATAGGAAGCGTGGAAAAGGGAGACCAGACAGAAGGTGGAGAGGCGAGATCGTGAAGTTTGCAGTAGTGACGTGGCAGAGGATGACGCGGTCGTGTGAATCATGGAATGCTATGAAGGAGGCCTTTGTTCAGCAGTGGACTCAGGATGGCTGATCTGATATATATATATATAT
>NC_134787.1:68966137-68973637 GCF_046742065.1 Oratosquilla oratoria | reverse complement strand
AACAACAAAGCTGGGAAATAGTGAAATTGAAAAAAAATATATATATATATGGATAAAAATAAAAGAAATGAGCGATGAGGAAAAAGAGAGAAAAGACACTTAGAAGTGAAAAAAGGAGAGAAGAACAGAGACTGAAAAGAAATTTTTTTTTGAGAGAGGGAGAGAGTACAAGAACTGAGGCTGAGAAGATGGTACATATATAAAAAAGAAAAAAAAAAGGAGGAGAAAGGAAAATATGAAAAATAACATATACCAACAAAGACGGCATGGTTTCAGGACTAAACGAATTAAACGACTATCTAGCAGTAGAGAAACCAGACATAGTGGGAATTGTGGAGACGAAATTAAAAGGTCCACTACCACCTCATACTGTGGGACAAGGTCTATATAACCATTGGATGAAAAATAGAAAGGAGAAACAGGGTGGAAGAGTCATGTTTTTGACTAAGAAAGGCTTAAATGTGACAAAAATAACAGAAGGAAAAATGACGTGGAATTGATTATGATAAGAATTGAAAACAGTGATATTAAAAACAGAAAATTTGTAGTAATATATAGACCCCCCAAAACACAGTCTTGGGCAGAGAGTGATCATTTCAAAATGTTGGAAGACACAAAAATGCATAAATTTAATTACTGAAAGAAGGAGGAAACATAGTAATTATGGGTGACTTTAACTCAAAAGAAATATGTTGGGAAGAAATGACAGTGAAAGGTGGAGAAGACCTTTGGGGGTAATATACTACTGGATATGACCATTGAATATATAATGACTCAATGGGTAAAGGAAAATACCATATACAGAAATAATGAAGAACCGTTGAGACTATAATTAATATTTACGTCAAAGCCTGAAATTGTGGATAAAATGTAATACAAGACACCTGTTGGGAAAAGTGACCATATACTAATAGAGTTCGAACTAAAAGAACTGATTGATTTGAGAAGAAATGAGAAACATGGAAAAGAAAGACTAATGTACAACAAATCGGATTTTGAGAAACTCAGAAAAATCTTTCAAAATGTAAAATGAGATTTTTTCAAATGAAGAAATAAAGATGGAAGAAAAATGGAACATACTAAAATATTTTTTATAATGAGGGAATATACAAATACGTACCAAAGCAGAAGCAAGAAAGGGTGTACATTAAGTGCTGGTACAACAAAAAATGTAGTGAGGCTAAAGATAGAAGAGACAAAGCTTGGAAAAGATGGAAAAAACGAGCAAGTGGCAAATATATATCAAACTAAGAAATGAATATGTAAAAATACGCAGGGAAGAAAAGAGAAACTATGAAAAAGACATAATAGAAAAATGCAAAGACTTACCTAAACTATTCTACAGATATGTAAATGGTAAACCAAAACATAAATAAGAAATGGTAAGACTGTGTCAAGGGAAAAATGAATATATAGAAGATGTAGAAATGGCTGAAATTATGAACAAACATTTTAAATCTGTATTCACAATTAAAAGTACACAAAATTGGGAGGAAGGACAGAGGGGTAGATTCCCGAAATGAAAGAAATAACTGTGACACAGAAGGAAATAAGGGACCAAATAAAAACCTTGATGTCAGAAAATCACACGGTTTGGATGGAATTGCAAATTGGATATTAAAAGACTGTATTGACGAACTAACGGACAAAATATATAAGATAATTGATTACTCACTCAAAGAAGGAAAGGTACCACAAGATTGGAAAAATGCAAATATTGTACCAATATATAAAGGAGGGGACAAGGAAAATCCAACTAACTATAGACCGGTCTCCCTTACAAGCACAATAGCAAAAACATGTGAAAAAGTTATCAAAAGTAGATGGATTAAACATCTGGAAGAAAATAATACACCGAATCCAAAACAATTTAGATTTAGACAAGGAAGATCATGTGCCACTAACTTGATTTGCTTTTACTCGAGGTTAATAGAAATAATTCAAGAGAGGGAGGGATGGGCGGATTGTGCTTTCCTAGATATACAAAAAGCATTAGATAAAGTGCCACATAAAAAGCTACTAAGAAATATTAGAACAATAGGTTGTGTACAAGGAAAGTTATTGAAATGGATGAAGTATTTCTTGAACGGGAGAAAAATGAGGGTGGTAATTAGAGACAAAAACTCGACCTGGGAAGAAATGATAAGTGGAGTCCCACAAGGTTCTGTATTGGCTCCGATAATGTTCGCCATATATATGTATATATATATATATATATATATATATATATATAAATTACATGGATGAAGGTGTGAAATGTTATATGAACTTCTTTGCAGATTATACAAAACTACCAAAGAAAGTAAGTATAGAGGAAGACTGTGAATCACTACAGAGAGACCTGGATAAAGTCTGGGAATGGAGTCAAAAGTAGGAAGTGAACTTCGACTTCAAGAAATGTAGTATAATGGAGTTTGGAAAAAAGTAAAAATAGAATATCAGGGCAATATAAAATTGGTACAAAGAAAGAAAGAAAGAAAAAAAAAGAGTTCGGAAAGGGACCTAGGAGTAAATATCAGCAAAGACATGTCACCAGATAATCGTATGAACAAAATATTCGGAGAAAGCTTTACTAAGATCAGTGAAAGTCGCCTTTGACTACTTGGATGAGAAAATGGTAAAGAAAATATTATTTACACTGATAAGACCAGGATTGGAGTACGCTGCGATACTATGGACACCTAGTACTAAAAAGAATAGATAGAGATTAGAAAGAATTCAAAGAACAACGAAAAAGTTGATACCAATTCTCTCTAAATTGACATACGAACAAAGATTGTCCAAACTGGAACTACCAACCCTGGAACAAAGAAGAGAAAATGGAGATCTACTGACCATTTACAGAATCATGAAAGGGATGGAAGTCTTCGACAGAGATGATTTATTAAAGTGGGATACGAGAAAAACAAGAGGGCATGAAAATAAAATAAAAAAAGATAGTTATAAAAGAGATCTGAAAAAGAATAGTTTCCCACACAGAGTGGTGGATATTTGGAACAAATTGGATTAGGCAACAGTGAGTGCAAAAGCTATACAAGAATTTAAGAACATACTTGATGCTGAAAAATACAAAGTCGGATAACTACGAGCATAGCTCCCTTCTCGTACAATACAGCTAGGTACAACTAGGTAAATGCACACACACACACACACACACACACACACACACACACACACACACACACACACACACACACACACACACACACACACACACACACACACACACACACACACGCACACACACACACACACACACACACACACACACAAAACACACACACACACACACACATACACACACACACACACAAAACACACACACACACACACACACACACACACACACACACACACACACACACACACACACACACACACACACACACACACACACACACACACACACACACACACACACACACACCTCGTGGCACAGTTGGTAGGGTTCCCAGCTGTCACTACGGTGGTCCGGGTTCGAATCCCCACCCTGGGCTGAAATAATTTCAGTATCACTGTGCTGCGGGTTGTTACTCCAATTCTCGTGGGCGGGGAGTTAGGTGTGTGTGTGCGTGTAAGGTCACAACATTACCTATAGATCAGTCATATATAAACTCTGAGCTCTCTTCCGGGAGTGGAATATCTGTCGATCACGAGTCCAACATGTGATCCAAGACCATGGTGAATCACACACACACACACACACACACACACACACACACACACACACACACACACACACACACACACACACACACACACACACACACACAGAAAAAGAAGAAATTGCTTTTAAAGAAATAGTACAACAATAGATGCAGGAAAATGCAAAGGACACAATGATTCAAGTAATGAAAGAAAAAGGAAATTGGGTCAGAGACACAGTGGATAGGGAAAAGTGTATTGTGGTATATAGGTTATAGAAAAAAACATGGTCTAGTAAGGTACATGGGAGAAAAAAGAATTGAAAAATAAATAGCAATAACAATTCTAAAATAAATACAAGATGGTGACCAGGAAGTAGAGAAAGATATAGAAGAAGTGTATAGATTAGAACAATATTTTAAAGAAAGAAATCAACCTCTAAAGGTTAAACTAAGATCACAAATGGTAATAAAAGACATATATGTAATAGCAGGCAAATTAGCAAAGGGTGAACATTACAACAATGTATGGATAAAAAGAGAAATGAATGTTGAGGAAATAGAAAGAGAGAAGACACTACGAGGTGAAGCTGAAAAAAAAGAAAAAACGCAAAGAGAACGGAGACTGAAAGCATGGAGTTCTATTGAAGGGTCATAGACATGAGGCCGAGGAAGTGGTACATCAAGCTAAGCGAAACAAAAGAAACAGAAAACAGGATGGAGGAAAAAATAAAACTGGACTATACTAACGCAAACGGATTAATTTCAGGATTGAATGAACTAAATGGTTACTTGCCAGATGAAAAACCAGACATAATGGGAATTGTGGAGACAAAATTAAGGGGTCCACTACCTAATAGTGTAGGACATAGGTTATACAATTATTGAATTAAAACAGAAACAAGAAACAGAGCGGAGGAATTATGTTCTTGGCCAAGAAAAACTTAAATGTGATGAAAGTTACTGAGGGTAAAAACAGTGTGGAAAAGATCATGAGAAGTAGAAAATTTGTGGTGATCTATGTGCCCCCCTCCCAAAATGGGCTTTTGGAAAGAGGGCGAGCATTCAAAAGAACTTACATTGACACAATGGGTAAATGAAAATACCAGATACAGAAGTAATGAAGAATCGTTAAGACTAGATTTAATATTTACAACAGAACCTGAAATTGTGGGTAAATTAGAATATAAGACACCATTTGGAAAGAATGACCACATACTAATAGACACTGAAATAAAGGAAGAAATATATATGGAGAGAAATGGAATATACAGAAAAGGAAGATTGAATTACAACAAAATGGACTTAGGGAAACTTAAGAAATTCTTTCAGAATGCAAATTGGGAAGAATTCTAAATTGAAGAGACAAAAGTGGAAGAGAAATGGACGATCTTATTGGAAATCTATAATGAAAGAGTGAATAAGTACGTACCAAAACAAAAACAAGAGACGTATATTAAATGCTGGTTCAACAGAAGATGCAGTGAGGCGAAAGATAGAAGAGATAAAGCCTGGAAAAGATAGAGAAAATATAAAAAAAATCCGAAAAATGGGAAATATATATCAGCCACAGAAATGAATATGCAAAAGTGTGACGAGAGGAAAAAAGAAACTATGTAAAAGACAACATAGAAAAATGTAAAGATCAGCCCAAACTATTCTATAGATATGTGAATGGTAAACCTAGAAATAAACAGGAAATGGTAAAAGTACGACACGGAAATACAGAATACACATATCTAGAAATGGTCGAAATCATGAACAATCACTTCAAGCTGGTTTTTACTAGAGAAAAAGTACATCATTGGAACGAAGGAAGTGAATTATGAGCTCCCCTCGTGAGGGAAATAACAATACACATAAAGAAATAATGGATCAATTAATAAACCTTTACGTTAGGAAATCGCACGGCTCGGATGGAATTGCAAATTGGATACTAGAATAATGCAAAGAAGAACTAATTGACAAAATATACAACATAATAAGTTGCTCACTCAAAGAAGGAAAAATACCAAAAAGACCGGAAAAGTGCTAACATTGTACCAGTATATAAACGAGGAAACAAAAACGAACCAACTACTGACAGACCAGACTCCCTCACTAACACTTTAGCCAAAATTTGTGAAAAAATGATCAAGAATAAATGGGTAAAGCACCTGAAAGAAAACAATATAACAAACTCGAGACAATTTGGATTCAGACAGGTTTCATGATGCTACAGGATTCATGTGCTACAAATCTAATCTGTTTCTACTCAAGAAACTAATACAAGAAAGGGGTACTTTCCTAGACTTACAAAAGGCTTTCGACAAATTACCGCATAAAAAGTTACTTAAAAAATTGGAAAATATAGGAGGGATACAAAGTAGCCTACTAAACTGGATGGATGATTTCCTGCATGGTAAATAAACGAGAGTAGTGCTCAGAGAAGTGTTCAGTTTGGGAGGAGGTGATTTGTGGAGTTCCACAGGGATCAGTATTAGCTCCAATAATGTTCACTATTTATATGAATGACATGGATGAAGATGTGGAATGTTACATGATATTTTTTGCAGATGATGCTAAATTGTTAAAAAAAAGTGAAAACCTAAACGGATTGTGAATCACTAGAGAGAGACCTAAACAAGGTTTGGAAATGGAATCAGAAATGGAAAGTAGACTTCAATATTAAGAAATGTAGCATAATGGAGTTCGGAAAAAGTATAAAATGAATATCAGGACAATATACAATTGGAACAAAGGAAGTGAAGAAAGTGGGATCTGAAAAATACCTGGGAGTAATTATCTCAAATGACTTGTCCCCTGATAAACAAATAAACAAAATTGTCGGAGAATCCTACAACTTGCTAAGATCAATAAAAGTGGCTTTTACCTATTTAGAGGAAGAAATGTTAAAAAAAAAAAATCTAGTCACACTAATAAGGCTTAGACTGGAGTATGCTGCGACACTATGGTCACCCAGTACCAAAAAGAATATAAAGAAAATTGAAAGAATCCAGAGAGCAACCACGAAAATAGCCCCAGCATTTTCAAATCAAACCTGTCATATGAGAAGAGACTGGCTAAATTGATATTACCGACTTTGGAACAAAGAAGAGAGAGAGGTGACCTAATGACTATCTACAGAACCATGAAAAGCACGGAAGACCTTGAAAGAGAGGACTTACTAAATTGGGACAAGAGAAACACAGGATGACATGGAAAGAAACTCAGAAAGGATAGTTATAGAAGAGACCTGAAAAAAGCAGTTTTCACACAGAGTGGTGGACATCTGGAACAAACTGATCAAAACAATAGTGTGTGCAAAAAACATACACGAATTTAAGAGCAAACTAGACACTGCGAGATATAAACACAGGACACCGCAAGCATAGCTCCCTTTCCCGTAAGATACAAATAAATACAACTAGGTAAATACACACACACACAAAGGATTACAAAGTAGGACCATGCCGACAGGAGACCTTTTGGTCCATAACTAGGTCGGATGCGAAAAAATGGTAATAATGACAAACAAATAAATAAAAAATTATAATATAAATAATGATAAATAAAATAAACAAATAAATGGGTAAAGTTAAATAATAAACAAACGGATAAATAGAAAATGATATGGACAGATAAATAATAATAAATAATAATCAAATAAATAATAATAGACAAGCAGACAAGTAATAACAAACAAGTAAGCAAATAATATAAAACAAAAGGCAGGCATTACAGCATCTTGCTTAAGTGTTTGTCTAAAAGAATTTTAAAGCTTCGAACTGAACTACATTGCACTGCCTCTGCAGGAAGTTTATTCTGCCCACTTCCAAATTAAATCTATTTCCTAACAGTTTGAGACCAGTATTTC
>NC_134787.1:68946137-68956137 GCF_046742065.1 Oratosquilla oratoria | reverse complement strand
TGAGAAAGAAAAAGATTAAAATCAGCCTATACCAACATACAGGTAGATGGAATCATCTTAGGACTGAATGAACTGAATTATTACCTGGCATCGGAAAAGTAAGACATAATGGGAATAGTAGAAACTAAACTAAAAGGGAATCTACCATCTAACACTGTGGGACAAGGTCTATACAACTGCTGGATGAAGAATAGAAAGGAAAAACAAGGAGGGGAAGTACTATTTTTGACCAAGAAAAACTTAAATGTAACAAAGTTAACAGAAGGAAAAAGCAATGTAGAGTCAATCATGATAAAAATAGAAAACAACCACATGAAAAGTAGAAAATTTGTAGTAATGTATGTACCCCCTAAAACACAGGCCTGGACACAACACGATTATTCCAAATTGCTAGAAGATACTAAACATGAACTGATATACTGAAAGAAAGAGGAAATATAGTAACTATGGTTGATTCTAACTCAAAAGAAATGTGTTGGGAAGAAATAACAGTGAGGGGTGGAGAGGACATATGGGGCAGCATGCTACTCGATATGACCATTGAATATACAATGACTCAATGGATAAAGGAAAATACCAGATATGGAAACAATGAGGAACCTTCGAGACTGGATTTAATACTTGCATCAGAACTTGAAATTGTAGACAAAATAGATTACAAAAGACCAATAGGAAAGAGTGACGATGCACTAATATAATTCGAACTAAAAGAACAAATAGACCTAAGAAGAAATGAGAAACAACATAGAATAGCAAGACCAACGTACAACAAAACGAATTATGAGAAACTTAAAAAATTCTTTCGTAATGCAAACTGGGAAAAATTCCTCGTGACCTCAGCTCAGTCCGCTCGTGACCTCAGCTAGAGACCTCGTTTTTCTGCACAGACACCAGCTAGCGAATACCTGTGAATTTTATATCTCCGAATAGTGTTAAGTGATTGTGTTGTGTTTTTGTAATTGTATACGTATAGCGCTATACAGTTACAGATATAATATAAAGTGCAGGGTTCTATTTAATTTCAAAACAGTTTTCTGTTACCGTACTCCAAAGGTAGGAGAAATAGTATAAGGTAAGCAGAGTAAGCTTCGCGTATTTAGTTTATTAGAGACCGCTTTGATTTTTGTTGTTGTTGATTTGTATTTTCTCTTTGCCGTTTTTATTGCTAAAGGGGGAGCGAAATGGCTTGTGAAGGTTGCGTGAACCTAGAGGTCCGTCTCAGGATGTGTGAGGAGGAAATTCGGCTTCTCAGGAGTGCGCTCCGTGAGAAGAGTGAACCCTCCCCACAACCCAAAAAACGTTCCACTTCTTCACCTACTGTCACTGCCATGAGCGAGTGGCGCTCCGTGGGGTCCCGTTTGTCGAGCCCGCGTTCGGTAGACGTGTGCCCTGTGGAGCAACCGCTGGCTCTAGTCAATCGTTTTGCTCTACTGGAGGATGAAGTGGCTGAAAACCAGGAGTTCTTGGTGGTGGGGGACTCCATGGTTCGAGGCTATGACGACATCCTGCAGCGAAAGACTAAGCGACGTTGCAAGCTTGTATGTCAACCGGGCCGTGGGATCGTTGATTGTACCCGGTCCATCAGGGAGCAAGGACGGAAGAACACGGTTACGATTGTTCATACGGGAAGTAACGATGTAGGTAGGGTGAGATCAGAGGAGCTTGTTCGGAATTACAAGGTCCTCCTTCAGGAGATGAAGGAACGTGGGAGCCGTCACGTAGTCTGTGGGATCCTCCCGAGGATCTACGCAGGTTCGTGTTGGAACAGTAGAGCCATAGGGATCAATGATAGGATATCGCAGTTGTGCACACAATTGGGATACCACTTTCTTGATCCTTGGTATCTCTTTTCTAGGCGCCATGACCTTTACGCTTCTGATGGGATCCACCTCACCCGCAGAGGCAAAGATGTTCTTACAAACCTCATTGTGGGAGTTTGTAATGAACTAGCTCCTTTTTTAGGGTAGAAGGCCAAAGGGAAGGGGAAATAGAATGTACTTGGGAAAACAGTGTAGAGTATAGCATTAATGTAGAACAATGTACCAGTATAGGACAAAATATAATTTTAGGATTTAATGTCGGTAGAGGACGAAATGTCACATTAGGATATAATGTCATAGACCAAAATGTCACAATGGGATGTAATGACAGTGGAGGACAAAAGATCACGATGGGAAGTAATGATAGTGGAGAACAAAATATCACGATAGGATGTAATGATAATGGAGGAGAAAATATCACGGTAGGATATAATGTCATTGAAGGCCAAAATGTAATTTTAGGAAGGGATACCGGACAGAATGTCAATGAAGGCCAATATATCATGATAGGATGTAATGTCGCTAGAGGACGATATGACACATTAGGATGTAATGTCATAGGACAAAATGTCACAATGGGATGTAATGACAGTGGAGGACAAAAGATCACGATGGGAAATAATGATAGTGGAGAACAAAATATCACGATAGGATGTAATGATAATGGAGGAGAAAATATCACGGTAGGATATAATGTCAGTGAAGGACAAAATATAATTTTAGAAAGAGATACCGGACAGAATGTCAATGAAGGCCAAAATATCAAGATAGGATGTAATGACAGTGGAAGACAAAAGATCACGATGGGATGTAATTATAGTGGAGGAAAAAATATCACGGTAGGATATAATGTCACTGGAGGACAAAATATAATTTTAGAAAGGGATGCCGGACATAATGTCACTGAACGATGGGAGGCCGGCGTGAATCACGGTGACGTAGGGGGACAAAATGTACAAAATAGATCGGATGACCGTAATCGACCAGATGTCCGTGATGGGGGAAATTTTAATTTTGATAGGAGAAATGTTAATGAGGCATTGAATGTCAATGAAGGACCAAATAATAATAATATAGAGCAAGGCATAAATAAAAAACAAAATGATAATATAAGACATGATATTGAAACTCAAAATGTGGCAAAAAGAAATAATCACGAGTTTCTTAAAACTATGTACTTTAATGCTCGTAGTATTAGGAACAAATTTCAAGAAATACAGGCGTATGTCAAAAGCGAAAATCTCGATATGATAGGAATAACTGAGACATGGTTAAATGGTACAGAGTTCGAAGCTGAATTTAATATTGCGGGATTTAAACACTTTCATCAGGATAGAAACCACAAGAAAGGTGGGGGTGTTCTATTGTACGTTAAAAACAATGTTCATGCTTGTGTTTTAGAGAAAGTGAAACAGGATGCATATGACAGTTTGTGGGTTGAGTTAACCCTAACAAATGGACAAAAAATGAATATAGGTGTAATATATAGGCCAAAGACATTATCATTAGCAGACGACAAACTGTTATTTCAAGAACTGTCTAGTTTCTGCAACCGGGATTTATTGATAATGGGTGATTTCAATTTTACTGACATTGATTGGATGACCCTTGAACATGGCCATATAGGTAGTCGCTTGATTGATTTTCTTGGTGACAATTACTTAATTCAGCATGTAAAAGAGCCCACAAGATATGGAAACTTGCTCGATTTATTGATCACTAGCCGCGAAAGCATGGTAACTGATGTAGAAGTCGGTGAATCTGTTGCAAATAGCGATCACAATTTAGTCAGATTCAAACTCCTAAACAATTTTAGAATAGATACTTGTGCTTCTAAAATACCCGATTTCAGTAAAACTCAGTTCATAGAACTACGTCAGGAGCTTCAGCTTACAGATTGGGAGGCAAAATTAAACGAAAGACCTGTAGATCAGATGTGGGAAATATTTCAAAATACGCTCACTAAGATGATTCAAACTTACATTCCTTTTAAGGACAGACGTCCCCCAAATCAGGCTCGCCCAAAGTGGCTCGACAAAGAAACTGAAAAAAGTATTGCTAAAAAGAGACAGGCTTATAAGAAATATAAGTGCTCGGGTGCATCTAATGACTATGAAAGTTATGTATCAATACAGAGAGATTTAAAAAAGACAATAAGAAAAAGAAAACGACAATACGAAATGAACATCGCTGATAAATCCAAAGAGAATCCCAAAGAATTCTATAGTTACATTAGAGATAAAAAGGTTGTTAGGAATCACATTGGTCCACTATTATCTGCTGACGGTCAACTTGAATATTCAAATGAAGGAATGTGTAATATCTTAAACAATTATTTTAGCTCGGTATTCGTAAACGAAACACCTCAAAGTGAATTCCAAACTGAAACCTGTGAAAAGTCTGGGGTAAACTTACTCACTACGGTAAATATAACAAAAGAAAAAATTAAAAGGTGTATAGACAAACTCAAAGTTAATAAAACACCAGGGCCTGACGGTTGGCATCCAAGAATCTTAAAGGAAATGAAAAATGAGATTGTTGTTCTATTAGAAATTATTTTCAAGAAATCCATCATATCCGGAGATGTCCCAAGAGAATGGAAGCTAGCTAACGTTACTCCCATATTAAAAAAAGGTGACAAAAAGAAACCAAATAACTATAGGTCTATAAGTTTGACTTCGATCGTAGGAAAAATAATGGAAACTATCATCAGAGATGATATCGAATATCATTTAGAAAGTAACCGTTTGATAAATGATAGCCAGCATGGTTTCAGACGGAAACGTTCTTGCGTGACTAACTTACTCGAATTCTACAACACAGTTATCTCGAATTATGACAAAAGAAACAATATAGATTTAATATATCTAGACTTTGCAAAAGCTTTTGATACCGTCCCACACGAAAGACTACTTACTAAATTAGCTTTGCATGGAATAAGTGGTAGCCTATTAGGTTGGACTAGTAATTGGTTGAAAGGTCGAAAACAGAGAGTTGTTTTAAATGGAAAAACTTCTGGATGGAAAAATGTTGCAAGTGGAGTTCCTCAGGGTTCCGTTCTTGGGCCACTTCTATTCATAGTATATATAAATGATATAGACAATGGACTAAAATCTACTGTTTCCAAATTTGCTGATGATACAAAACTGTGCGGAGTGGCAAATGATCACTCAAACCAATTAGATATTCAAGAAGATTTAGATCAATTACAGCAATGGTCTGAAAAGTGGCTAATGAAATTTAACACAAGTAAATGCAAGGTAATGCACATAGGTAAAAATAACAGTAAGTACGATTACAAGTTATTTGGAAATTCGTTAACAAAAGTGGATAGTGAAAAAGATCTCGGCGTAATTATCAGTAACGACCTCAAATCATCCAAGCAGTGTATTTCAGCCTCTGAGAAAGCAAATAAGATTCTGGGATTGATTGCGCGATCTTTTGATTTCAAAAGTCCATCACTCATTAACAAGCTATATAAATCGTTAGTTCGTCCACATTTGGAATATGCTGTTTCCGTATGGTCACCGAATCTCATTAAAGACATTGACAGACTGGAAAAAGTACAACGGCGAGCCATAAAACTGATTCCAAATATCAAAAATAAATCATACGAAAATCGACTTAAGCACATGAATCTGTTTTCCCTAAAAAAGCGTAGACTCAGAGGTGACTTGATACAGGTCTTTAAGATTTTAAAGGGAATTGACAACATCAAAAGTGACCAAATTTTCACATTGAATGAGAATCCGACAAGAAACAATGGTCTCAAACTGTCCGGAAATAGATTCAATTTGGAAGTAGGTAGAAACAACTTTGCCAACCGTGTAGTTAATGAATGGAATAAAGTTCCTGCACAGGTAGTGCAATGTAGTTCAGTTCGAAGCTTTAAGAATCATTTAGATAAATACCTAAGTAAGATGCTGTAATGATTATAATTTATCTTATATTATTTGTTTTTGTTTTGTTATAATTTGTCTGTCTGATTTTCATTTATTATTAGTTATATGTCAATTTATAATCATTTACTATTTACCTTTTTGTTTGTTATTCAACTATACCTATGCATTTATTTATGTATTTTATTTGTTATTTTTACATTATTATAGTTTTAATTTATTATTAATATGATTTTTTTTTTTTTTTTTTTTTTTTTTTGCATCCGACCTAGATATGGATCAAAAGGTCTCCTGTCGGCATGCTCCGCCTTTGTAATCCTTTGTAAACAAGGATGGAAGAGAAATGGAATATACTAAAAGAAATTTACAATGAGGGTGTGATTAAATATGTTCCACAACAAAAGCAAGAAGGAACATACATAAAGAACTGGTACAACAAAAAATGTAGTAAAGCCAAGGATAAAATAGACGAAGGCTGAAAAAAAGAGCAAATTGCAAACAGACATCAAACTAAGAAACGATTATGTAAAAATACGCAGAGAAGAAAAGAGAAATTATGAAAAGGAAATAATGGAAAAATGCAAGGAACAACATAAACTATTTTATAGATATGTGAACGGTAAACTAAAAAACAAACAAGAAATAGAAAAGGTGCGCCAAGGAAGTCATAAATACACAGAAGAACAAGGAATGGCAGAAGTTATGAGCAACCACTTCAAATCAGTATTCACAATTGAGAACTCACCTAACTGTGAGGGAATAGAGAGACAGAAATCCCCCCACCAATGAAGGAAATAACTGTAACAAAGAAAGAAATCAGCGACCAAATAAAATATCTTGATGTTAGAAAATCGCATGGTCCGGATGGAATTGCAAATTAGATACTGAAGGAATACGTAGAGGAATTAACAGATAAAATACACACTATAATCAAATGCTCGCTCAAAGAAGAAAAGGTACCACAAGACTGGAAAAGTGCAAACATTGTACCAACATATAAAGGAGGAAAGAAGGAAAATCCAGCTAACTACAGACCGGTCTCCCTAACAAGCACAGCAGCTAAAATATGTGAAAAAATGATCAAAAGTAGATGGGTTAAACACCTGGAAGAAAAATCTATACTAAACCCAAACCAATTTGGATTTAGACAAGGAAGATCATGTACAACAAACCTAATCTGCTTCTACTCGAGACTAATAGATATAATAGATGAGAGGGATGGATGGGCAGACTGCCTATCTAGACCTACAAAAGGCATTTGACAAAGTACCACACAAGAAATTAATAAGAAAATTAGAATCAATAGGTGGCATCGCAGGTAATTTATTAGAATGGATGGAAGATTTCCTGACTGGGAGAAAAATGAGGGTAGTAATTAGAGACAAATACTCAAAATGGGAAGAAATGATAAGTGGTGTTGCTGGCTCTAATCATGTTTGCCATATACATAAATGACATGGATGAAAGAGTTGAATATTATATGAATTTCTTCGCAGATGACGCAAACGCAAAAATATTAAAGAATGTAACAACAGAAGAGGACTGTGATTCATTACAATCAGACCTGAACAAAATCTAGAAATGGACTCAAAGTGGTAAGCGAACTTCAACATTAAGAAATGTAGCATATTGGAGTTTGGAAAAAGAAAAACAGGATAAAAAAAATACAAAATTGGTGAAGAAGAAACCAAAATAAAGTGCACTCGGAAAGGGACCTTGGAGTAATAATCAATAAAGACATGACACCGGATAAACATATCAACAAAATAGTCGGTGAAAACTATAACCTATTAAGGTCAATGAAAGTGGCATTTGACTACTTGTATGATGAAATGATTAAAAAGATATTAGTCACATTAATTTGACCAAAACTGGAATATGCAGCGACACTATGGACACCCAGTACTAAAAAGAATATAAGGAAACTAGAAAGAATACAGAGAGCAACAACAAAGTTGGCACCAGCTCTTTCCAAATTAACATACGAATAAAGATTATCGAAATTGGAACTACCAACACTAGAGCAGAGAAGAGAAAGAGGTGATCTACTGACTTTATTTAGAATCATGAAAGGAGTGGAAATCCTTGACAGGAATGATTTACTAAAGAATGACAATGGAAAACAAGAGGTCACAAAAAAAAAATCAAATAGGATAACTATAGAAAAGATCGGAAAAAGAATAGCTTCCCACACAGAGTGCTGAATATATAGAATAACTTAGATAAAGAGTGTGCAAATACTATTCAAGATTTTAAGAAAAAAAACTTAATGCTGAAAGATACAAAGACGGGTTACCACGAGCATAGCTCCCTACCTGTGTAATACAACTAGATAAATACAACTAGGTAAACACACACACACACACACACACACACACACACACACAATTTCTTTCTCCCTCTTTTTCTCTCCCTTTCTGTCCCCCACTACATCTCTCCCTCTCCGCCATATCTCCCCTCTCTCACTCTCTCCCTCATCCTCGCCATATTTCTCTCTTCTTCTATTTCACCCTCTCTCTTTCCCCATTCTGTTATCTCTCTCTCTCTCTCCTCCCCCTGTCTCCCACTTTCTCGTTATTTCATCGACCGTACAATGAGCTCCCAAACGTTAAAATTAATAAGTATTCCTCAAACACCATCAACAATTTGTGCCCGCCGGAGAGGAACGTATATATACACTGGGTTTTGTAGACGTTGCTTAGGCTAGGCGAGGTTACTTTCCAAAAATGAGGTGGTAGCATCCATAGTATACTGATGTATTAACTATCCGCATCAGCAATAATACAGTTTTGTTCACGTAGATGTTATACAATGCTTAGTTTTCGTAATCGTGGTTTTAAGTGATATAAAAACGTCGAACTTGCAAAGATAATATTTTTATTCTATGCTAAGAAATTTTTTCTGAATATAATATTCAGCTTAGTATCTATTTCATCACTTAGTTCACTTACCAATCTTTGTTTTAAACAAGGTGAACAATTCAATCGGATGCATTATCGGATGCATTATACATGCAACATTACAACACGTACATGCAACATTACAGTTTAAACATATATCATAGTTGCTATAGGGCTAATACTTAATATGAATCTTTACACATTGAACATGTTGGATTGTAATTATGCATTACAAATGAATAACCTCAATAGCGAGTCCAACTACCGTGGGCGTCTATTACCTCGTGTCTCCTACTTCGTTTGAGGCTTTCAAGGCAAGAAGGACATTAACCGACCGAGCCGGGTCTGGCAAGGCGACTCAACTGTAGCATTTAAAGTTTAGGCGTTAGTGCAAAACAACAAGACATTTTCGAGTCTGTACGTCGTAACGGGCCCTATCTAACCGATTTAAGCCGGTTCGCAGGAGGCAGGTTCGTTCAAATAGACCAAAACAAGATGTTAGTAGAGGCTGGGCCGTCCTGTCTTCCGTGGTTGGTAGGGAGTGTGGGGGGAGTTGTATACTAATGGCATTGTATAATCTGTTTACATGGTTGGTGGGTGTGAAAAATAGATAAAAAGAGAGGGTGGGGCCTACTAACACAGCACAGCCACCAACAAAAGTGGTCTCGCCTTGCCAGACTGTGCTCGGACAGGCAATGTCCTTGCCTGATAGGTGGCCGGCTAAAACGAGGTAATTGGACTTCCTGTTGATGTTATTCATTTGTAATGCTGAACTATAATCCAACTTGCTCAATGTGTGAAGATGCACATTGGATATTACCCCTACAGTAACTACAATGTGAAATTAAGCTGTATTGTTGCATCCATTTTAATCATTCATCGTGTTCAAGATAAAGATTTGCGAATAAATGAATTAAACGATGAAACAAATACAAATCTTATACTAGACTATGATAATCAGGAATTTTTTCTTGTTCTAGAGGAAATGAGATTACCTTCTCAAGTTCGAAGTTTTTATATCTCGTAAAAACCACTACGTGAACAGAACTGACTTTATTATTGATAATACAGATAACTAATACATCTGTATACTATGGATGCCATCACCTCATTTCTGTAAAAGTAACCTCGCCAAACCTAAGCAGCGTCCAATAGAGTGGTTATTAGACTCCACGGTTAAGACATATGAAGAAGACGTTAGAGGCCTTTTAATCTATTAATCTTAACGTTTGGTATCTGAAGGGGCGTTCGTTGAAGTAATACCTTTAAATGTCCAAACACACAGTTAATGAATGAGAAAGTGGGAGATAGGAAGAGAGAAAGAGATATGAAGGGGTAGGGGGGAGATAGACAGACAGAGATGGCTGGCGGGAGAGAGAGA
>NC_134787.1:68923637-68941137 GCF_046742065.1 Oratosquilla oratoria | reverse complement strand
TGGAATTTTAGGTGCGTGCTTTTGGTCTGTGGGATTATGTCCTGGATTCTTATGTCCACTATCACCCATCCTTACTTCCATTTCCTTGTCATACCCTAGAATGTAAATAATCAACACCAAAATAAAATTAACGAATAATTCAGAATAATTAAATTTTATTTTATTTATAATATATAATTACAAACCATCGAGACATTTTGGGTGGAAACATTACGTACCGGATCTTCTGGGGGACCGTTATTACATAAATTTGGTTTTCCTTTCGCTGACGTGATGATTTCGATGTTGACACTTTGACATTAACTGATTGATTTGATGAAGAAATGTAATTTTCAGGGTAGTTGTCCAGATAAAGATAGTTGGGTTTTAAGAATTTGGAGAGGTGTGGTCTGTAGGAAAGGGTTCAGGGTAGGAAAGGAGGAGAGGCTACATAAAGGTGTTTTTTTTTTTATACCCTTTGATGGTGAGTATAGCTTGTTTCATAAGGTCTAATCATTATGAATATACTTGATGTGATCATCAAAACCAAAGAGAAATATTATTGACAGGCAGGAGACATTTTATGCAGGAGACATTATGAACCACAAACCATGGAGACATTTCGGGTGGAGACATTATGTACCAGATCCCTACGGAAGGTGTTTAAACGGGTTGAGTGCCCTTCAAAATATAAAATCAGTGTGATACGAGCATATATTTCAAGAGCTTTCAAAATTTGTTCTAATTGGCTCCTTCTCCACCAAGAACTAAATAGGGTTAAGCAAATTTTAACTAATAATGGGTTTGCAATGAAAGATATCGATAAAGAAATCAAGAATAATATGGAAAAAGCCAACACCAACACAAGTCATGATGATCACAAGAAAAATAATTTAAGCATTTATTATCAAAATACAATGTATTATGCTTATAAAAAGATGAAAAGGTATTAAGAGATATAATCCACAAGAATTGAAAACTCCCAGAACAAGAGGATAAACTTAATGTGATAATTTACTATCGCAACCCCAGAACTCGTCTCTAGTGATGAAAACAAAATGGCAGTAAAAGCGGACAAATTGAAACAAAGTAATGTTGTGTACAAGTACTCATGTAATTTAAACAAAGATGGTGCACTTTGCAATGAGGAGTACATTGGTCACACAACACAAACATTATCACAAAGGCTTACATACTACATGCAAAACGGAGCAATAAAATCACATATCACAAAACCACACAACACCAAAATATCACGGGATCAACTGAAAACAAGCACAGTAATAATATCTAAAAACAACGGGAAAAGAAAATCTAAATGTTTAGAAGCAGTATTGATAAGAAACCATATGCCAATCACGCACAGACAAACCTACAAGAACAACAAGAGGCACACTCACAAGCACGCGGTTACCTGCCACTGGAACGCCAGGGTGGCTGAAGACAGGCCTGGACACCTACCTATCGGGACTCTGGCGAAACTCTTGGCCACCTACCATCGGGACGATGGGTCGAGCAGGGACTAGTCGTCTGCGTATCTGGACGCTGGGGGTGATAAAGACTGCATTCATTGTATTGTAAGCACTCAGAAATACACCAAGAGGCACACCCACAATAATGCGTCCAAACACTCGTCCAGGCGAACACACACACACACACACACACACACACACACACACACACACACACACACACACACACACACACACACACACACACACACACACACACACACACACACACACACACACACACAAGAGAACCTACAAGCACAGCAAGAGGAACACTCAGAAAAACGTAAAGAAACACCTACATTAAGGCGTCCAAACACAACCAGGCACACATCCACAGACAAACCTACAAGCACAGGAAGAGTCACTCACATGAACTAAGAAGCAAACAAAGAAACACACACACACACACACACACACACACACACACACACACACACACACACACACACACACACACACACACACACACACACACACACACACACACACACACACACACACACACACACACACACACACACACACACACACACACACACACACACACACATGCAAAGCAAAAACAACACTCACAAGTACACGGTTTCAAGCATTCATTGCAGACACGAGAGCTTAAAGTGACAGCCCACGAGTATAACTCGTATTATGTATATTGCAATTAGGTAAACAAACACTTGCTCCCAAGAAAAGAAAATAAGCACTTACCTTATTTGCCATGATGCCTAGCAGTTGCTTCTGTGATGATGTTAGGTGTCCTGTGGGGTCTCCTCTTGGGCTGAAGACGTCCTTTGTCGTTTCAACTCCATGGGTTAGTAAGTTTGCGGACGACACTAAAATAGGACGCCTAATTAGGTCAGGAGACGACGCAGAGATTCTGCAGGATGATCTTAACAAATTATTCAAATGGTCGGTGAAATGGCAAATGAACTTCAATATCTCTAAGTGTAGCGTGTTAAACGTAGGGCTACACAACCCCGAAGATAGATACAGCTTAGATAACACGCTTTTAGAGAAAACTGAGTGCGAGAGAGACTTGGGAGTTCTAGTGAGTCCGGACCTTAAAACCAAGAAACAGTGCATTAGCGCCAGGAATAAAGCTAACAGAGCATTAGGTTTTATTGCTAGGACGGTAGACGAATAGAAGTGCAGAGGTAATTATCAAACTCTATCTAGTGATAATTAGACCCACCTTTGACTATGCGGTACAGTTTTGGTCTCCGTCCTACAGAATGGACATCAATTCACTAGAATCAGTACAGAGAAGAATGACCAAAATGATACATGGACTCAGAAATTTGCCTTACGAAGAGAGGCTTAGGCACCTTAACTTACACTCTCTGGAAAGACGCAGAGTGCAGGGTGATCTAATAGAGGTGTTCAAGTGGATCAAAGGCTTTAACAAGGGTGATGCAAACAAGGCCATCATATTAAAACAACAGGGCAGGACTCGCAGTAATGGTTTTAAACTGGACAAATTTAAATCTAAGAAGGAAATAGGCAAGAATTGGTTTACTAATAGGGTGGTCGACGAATGGAATAGACTTAGTAACCATGCAGTAAGCGCTGAAACTATCAGTTGTTTTAAGAAACGATTAGACAGCTTTATGGATGGGGATGACAGATGGTGATGGATACGGAGCTGCCTAGTGTAGGCCTTATGGTCTCTTGCATTTCCTTCATTCTTATGTTCTTACGTTCTTATGGGTCCTCCAAGTCCTCTTCCAGGCGTGCGCGGTGTGGAGCTCAGACAGCGAACTGAAAATACCAACATAGATATTTTCGTCCAAAAGTCGAATGGTATTCATAAGAACTTACACTATGTATCTTTAACTTTGTAGGCAGACAAGTACTTATTGATGTCCGTAAATATACATACACCCCACACACACATACACACACACACATATATACATACATATGTATGTGTATATGTATATGTATATGTATATGTGTATGTATATGTATATATATATGTATATGTATATATATGCGTATACGTATCTATCTGTATATATGTATGTATATGTGTGTGTATAAGTACATTTATATGTATATATATGCGTATACGTATCTATCTGTATATATGCATGTATATGCGTGTGTATAAATATATTCATATGTATGTACCTATGTATATGTACAGTATATGCACTTATATATTAATATGTAGTATGAAAATGAATGTGAACCATCGAACGGTGATCAAATTTCCTCCTAACCCTCGTAAATTCTATCGGAGAAACCGAAAGTGATTGTATGAATGGGAAATCGTCGAAACTTTGACGGAAACCCCGAGACTCCTATAGCCTCTAACAAACTGACCGAATGGTGTATTCCGATAAAGTTGATAAGAACCTGATAGATTCGGACATATTCTGACAGACTCCCACAGACTACGACATAATCTGGTAGACATAAACGGAGAAGCAGATGTCATGAAGAGTCTGACAAAGAAGGGTAAAAGGCGGGGAGCTGGGGGGACTGAGAAACAACGGTCAGAGGCAGAAGGATTTATAAGGAATTGGGCAGAAGTTCAGACATATTTTTAAGACCTGGAGAATAAATTGACAGTCAAGAGACGGATCTGGAGATATCGTTGGTAGATAGGGGTCGAAAGGGAGACGAAGGTGGTAATAACGTAAGTAGTTCAAGTCGGGAGGCCCATAGCTTCGACCTAGATCAGTGGTTCCCAAACTTTTTTTCTGTCGTTTCCCCCTGCACCCAGTTCAACCATCCATATTTCCCCTTTCATGTGTATGAAGGATAGAGTAGTTAAACCACACTGTGACTATTTACTAATTTATTTTTCAAATGTACATGTATAATGATAGACAGGCATTCTCTCTCTCTCTCTCTCTCTCTCAGACATGAGAAAATTCATCTGAGATTTTTTTAGTTAGTAGATAGTGTAATTATTTCCCCTCTGGTAGGTTCAAATTTCCCCCCAGGGGGAAATTTCCCCCAGTTTGGGAACCACTGACCTAGATGGTGTCGTCGTCGTAAGGGTTTGAGCCATGCACCCGCCCACTCGTACGTGGATCCTTGTTCGATTACCAACGGGTAGTGGGGACTTCCACTTGATTTTGCTGCCCGAGCACATGGGGTAAAGGTGACTGCTTCGGCCGATATGAGATGTCTGACGGTCAAAATTCTCACCCTATTGAGGACACAAGAAAAACGTCATAGACATGGGATCGCTCTTCTGCGTATCGTCACTATGACGTATTTGGTAAAACGTGCTAAACAGCTCTTTGGTAAAGTGGACCCTCATGTAATAATCATTACTTAATAACAATACTAATGTTATCTACACTTTCAGTATTGAAACCTATCACTTCTTCCGTAGTTTCATCAGTGCCCATCTCACAAGATCGTTACGATTCAAATGATTTGAAATATTGTCAGCGGATATTCATTGCGTATGGGTCCTTAAAGATGTTGACTGCTGCAAATAACCTAGTCCACGTAGAAAATGCAAAAGACTGCGTGAAAAATGAAAAAGAAGTTCGGGCATCGTTTCAACAGCGGTCAGCTGTACCTTTCGGCAAACTCGCTGTGCACTCGTTCGTTGCCAGGTTTCCGTTTGTTTCGGTGCGTAGAGTTCATACCTCCGAGTCTTTCATGGCTTAGTGTTTATATACACACCACGCACACGTGGGAAGGAAGGGGCCACGAGTTCATGAGCCCAAGGGAACAAATTGAAAAACAACACGTGCCTGAAGGACGTGAAGAAATATTTTCCGGTTGAGATTAATAAATTCCTGGAATAACCTAGGAAATTATTTACCCAAAGCCAGAGCCAACAATTAATTTAAAACCAGTTATAATGGAGAGTAAGAACAGTAGCCCGAAGAGTTTAGCCTCTTTCCAACACACTTCAGTTAGGTAAACACACACATGTACATTTGTAGATACTGAAGTTCAACAAGAAACCGGAGACGTAATATGAACGGTAGGACCAAGGCAAGCGGGAACATCTTCATATCTATTCATTCAAACAGACGTTTCACACTGTTACATTATACATCAACAGTCTAATCTAAAATGAAGAGAAAATATATATTAATAATTTTCATTAAGTAACATAATAGAAAATGAATATACCTATATCTATTTTTTAAAGAAATAATTATCAATTCTTAAAAAAAATTACATATAGGTATACCTATTTTCTATTGTCTTATTTAAATCCGTTTTGACTTAGATTTCACTGACCCACAACGTAACTGTGTAAAACGTCTGTTTGATTAAAAGAAATGAGATGTTCCCGCTTGCATAGGCACGCATGCGCGGCTCGACGGTTTTGTGGTACCATTCTCGACCGCTATATAGCGATCCGAGTTCGAGTCCCACCCAGGGCTGAAAAAATTCAGCATCACTGGTGGGCAAGGAGTTGTGTATATTTGTGTGTTTGTGTGTGTGTGTGTGTGTGTGTGTGTGTGTGTGTGTGTGTGTGTGTGTAAGGTCACAGTATTACCCACATATTGGGCCTTACATGAGCTCTGAGCTCTCATTTGGGAGGGTAATAGCTGTTGATCACGAGCTCAACACGTGGTCCAAGGCCGTGGTAATCTTTCTTATCCCATATCAAGTATATTTTTCTGAATATCATGTTCTCATAAAAAATGTGTTTATTTAATCATTTAGTTCACTTACTCGCCAATCTTTATCTTGAACATGGTGAACAATTCAATTGAATGCATTTAATGTATTATACATGTTATATTATACATGTACATATTATACATACATACATATGCAGAAAAAAACACTGGGAAAAAAGAAGCTTAGTCCGAACGTTTTCGTCTATTTAAGACATTATCAAGGAATACATAGTTACAGAGACAAAGGTGGATATATATACATAAAGTAGAAGACAAGCTAGGAACATGGGAAGTACACACAAGATGCTTCACAATCAGGTAGAGCCGATGTTTACATATACGGACGTTTGGTCCATGACGTTACGTCACCCCGGCTTAGTAGCACTTGGAGAAGTTCTTACAATTTTATCAATAACAAAATCATCAAGCTTAAATAATCCTAAACTTAAATTGATATTATGGTCAAAGGTTTGTTTAATATGACTGGATTCGCACAGCGTAATGTAATAGCACATTGGTAAAATGAAACTTGTTAACCCACTGTCGGAGAAAAGAAATCAGAAATACTAATTATCTGTATATTTCGACCACTGACTGTGGTCCTCTTCAGCAGAATGGTACAAAGGAATAGAGTTAACAAGTATAAATATGGACAGGGAGAGAACAATTAAGAGACGCGGACAAGGGGACTCAGGTTACTTGGGGTTGGTATGTGGGAATCTGTCCTACTGCTTTCATAATTAATTTGTTTGCTGCCATCCATGTGATCCAGTCTGGTGACCATTGACCTTTCGATAAAAATTAAATAAAAAAATTATCGAAAGGTCAATGGTCACCAGACTGGATCACATGGATGGCAGCAAACAAATTACCAACCGTCTCTTAATTGTTCTCTCCCTGTCCATATTTATATTTGTTAACTCTATTCCTTTGTACCATTCTGCTGAAGAGGACCACAGTCAGTGGTCGAAATATACAGATAATTAGTATTTCTGATTTCTTTTCTCCGACAGTGGGTTAACAAGTTTCATGACTGGATTCGATGATGTTTCTTTCTAATAAGGATCTACAAGAAATTATTACATTCGAATTATCCCAGTCAATAGGATGATTGTGGTCTCTTACATGGACAAAGAGGCCACTGGAACTTTGCCCACTCCTTACACTATATTTGTGCTGATTTATCCTAGTTTTTAAGTCTTTACCAGTTTGGCCGATATGAAATTTGTTACATTTAAGGCTTCAGGTGAATTTTTAATGAGCTTACTTTTTATAGTATTATTTTTGAAAACCAAGTTGATGTTGAATTGTTTGAGAATATTAGGCAGACCAACTAATTTCTCACTGTAAGGAAGAACCAAAAGGTTCTTTTTGTCAAATACTTTTCTTACGTGTGAGGTGTTATGGAAAGTTTTGTAAGCCATTTTATGAGATGTGTCTACTAAGTGCTTTAGATATTTTAATTCAGAAGCTATGCTATATATCTTCCTCAGCTCATCATCCAAATATTCCAGGCTACATATCCTGTAAGCTCTAAGAAACAGAACTAAAGACAGAAAGTAGAGAAAATAGAAATAGAGAATAAGTTGCCATTTTTGGATATTTTAATTCATCGAAATGGTAAACAATTTAAATATGACGTTTATAGAAAACCTACTAATGTCGCATCATATGTCCACTTTTACTCGGCTCATCATCAGAAGACAAAACTTTCTGTCTTTAGTTCTATGTTTCTTAGAGCTTACAGGATATGTAGCCTGGAATTTTTGGATGATGAGCTGAGGAAGATATATAGCATATACATATACATATACATATACATATACATGTACATATACATGTACATGTACATATACATGTACATATACATGTACATATAGATGTACATATACATGTACATATACATGTACATATAC
Organism: Oratosquilla oratoria; assembly: GCF_046742065.1. Taxonomy (NCBI): domain Eukaryota; kingdom Metazoa; phylum Arthropoda; class Malacostraca; order Stomatopoda; family Squillidae; genus Oratosquilla; species Oratosquilla oratoria. The sequence continues at coordinate 68,933,124 of NC_134787.1, read as the reverse complement.
ATGTACATATACATGTACATATACATGTACATATACATGTACATGTACATATACATGTACATGTACATGTACATGTACATGTACATATACATATACATGTACATGTACATATACATATACATATACATATACATGCACATATACATATACATGTACATATACATGTACATATACATGTACATATACATGTACATATACATGTACATATACATGTACATATACATGTACATATACATGTACATGTACATGTACATATACATGTACATGTACGTATATGTATACATATACATGCACATATTCAAACACATATACATGCACATGTACATACACATGTACATGCATATGTACATGCACATGTACATGCACATATACATATGATTGTACATATACATGTATATATACATGTTCATATACATGTATATATACATTTACATATACATATTCATATACATGCATATCCATATTATGAATTATACATGTATACAGCTTAATTCTACTTTATCATTTCTGTAGGGGTTACTCTCAATGTGCATCTTCACACATCGATCAAATTGGATTGTAATTCTGCATTGCAAACAAATGACCTCAGCGAGTCCAACCACCTCGGGACTCAATTGCCTCGTAGCCAGTTACTTTTTGCAAGAACATTACCTGTCCGAGCCCGGCATGGCAGGGTGATACTGCTTCTGTTGGTAGCTGTACATAACCTGATTGAACTTGATAAACACTCTTCCTGTCTCACGTGATTGTTGTGTGGGATGTGTGATTGGAGAGTAGCCTCGTATAACCTAATAAAGACTAAAACCATCGCCTTCCTCTCCCTTCATGTACCTGTGGAGATGGAGACATTAGGGGATGTGGACTTTCTTGATACTGTATAATCTTACTTATTATACGTGGGTCACGTGATTGGTTGGTGTATAGGGTAAAACAAGGGGGCTTGGGCTCTGCTGACCGTGAGATTTGATCTTAGATAAGTTCGCCTCGGCAAAGAATTCTCATCTACTTCAAGCTCAGGATGCTGACCAAGGTGCTGATCTCTCCATCTGAATGAATTCGTCTGGTGTCAACCAAAACAAAATGTTTTAAGAGGTTGATCCTCTATGTCCCTTCAGCCGACTTGGATCTTTATTCTGTTTGCCGCCAGATGATTTTATTCAACAGAGGGGAAGACCTTTTCGGGGTAGAGGGTTGGGCATGGAGTGGAGTGAAGTGGAATGAGGGGAGGGAAAGTGGAGTAAAAGTGGCGTACGGTGGAACCAAAGCCAGGATAAAGCATAGGCGCATTCCCTCCTCTTCGTGAAGCCTGAAGTGGACTTTAGTGGCAAGAAAAAAAATTACGTCAGTAGAAATTCCGCTGCAGCTAAAGCCATCACCCTTGCCCTAGCTGTTCGGACAGCCAAAGAAGTGGGAATCAACTGTAGTCTTTGGGGATTAAAGGTTGGAAAGGGAGATCAAAGCTTAACGAAGCATTTGCTGTTTTTTGTTTTATTTACATATCTATTTATTTGTTTATTTCTTTATATGTTTATTTACTTACATTTTTATTTATTTATTTGTTTGTTTGTTTATCGTTTGTCTATTTGTTTATTCATTTGGTTGTTTATCTATCTAGTTACATACTTATTCATTTGTTCATTTTTATATCTATTTGTTTATTCATATTTTTATTTATCATTTTTTCCATCGAGTCACCTGTTTACATGGTTCCCGATAATAACAGAATCCGACCTGACCCGATCTGACCCAATCTGACCCAACCTGACCCAACTTTTGGCTCTCGGCCGGAGCCCAACCCACGTCTGATAGTGGGCATCCGAACCTGACCCATGAGGTATTAATATCATCCTCAATTGGAGGCATTTGCCAGGCACCAGTCTCCACGGTCTCTCCGAGGGTCAATCTCCCATGCAGCCACCCTCCCTCCCTTCCCACTCCAGAGAACCCTCGACAGATTCGATCAGCTTGCCCCAGCCAAGAATTGTGTGGGGCGTCGTCCCTTTCGTCTCCTCCTTCGAGGGCAATCTCTTGCGGAGATCACCCTGTGAGTAGGATCAACATCAGGAGAACGTGGCACATGCCCATATACCGGAGTTGGCGTTCACGAATTATACTGGTAACTGGCTTCAACTGAATCTCACAAAACAGTCTCTGGTTTGATACGAAGTCATTCCAGCGATACCCCATGATTCTCCGAAAGCACTTAGTATCAGACATCGAGACACCTCTTCAAGTCATCATTCAATGTCCATGTCTCACAGGCGTACAGCAAGACAGGGAGCACAAATAACTTCAAGATTCGAATCTTAGTTCTCCTGCATGAATAACGACAACGCTATATACTCTGGTTGAGAGAATCCTTAACATAACGGGCAATGGCAATTGTTCGAAGTACTTCCTGACATAACCCACCATTGTTACGCACTACACTATGAAGATATGTAAAACTTTCCAAAACCTAAGTGTCTTCTCCACATGCATGGACAGACTGAACTCTGCCATCCAGTAAGCCCCCCAAACTCCTAGATCTTGGTTTTGGTTCAGGAGACCTAAAATCCAATCGGTCACGCCCTCCTGTGCTGTAACTCGATGGCTGTAACCACGACCTCCAACGACTCCGCAAGAAGGACAGCATCATCAGCAAACACAAGGTTAGTGACCTTGGTGTTGCCAAAAGATACTTCGCAACGACATTGATCGAAAACTCTGCCCAAATACCCAGTCCATGCATGTGCTGAAAAGTATCGGGGCGAGGACGCACCCTTACCTCACTCCTGAATGAACAGGAAAGAAGCTAGACACGCCTTTCCCATACTATACAGCATTCTCTGTTCCAGAGTATAAGCCAGATATCAAGTCAATAATCCTCGCAGGAATTCCACGGATCCGCAGAAGATCCCTGAGTATTCCACAATGCAACGAGTCAAGGGCCTACTTGAGATCAACATAATTTGCAAGAAACCACTACTGAATCTCACGTCGACGTTCCAGAAGAATACGAAGCGCAAATACCCGATCAGTTGTTGACTAAACTGCCGTGAACCTAGGCTGTTTAGGCTTCTAAAACTTTAGCAGATGTGAACGAGCCCGTGTCAACAATAAATGGGCAAATACTTTATCTAGTCCACTGAGCAGTGTAATGCTGCGGTCGTTGTTGCAGTAGGAACGACCAGACCCTTTTTCTAGTCAGAGGAAATGGTACCGGACTGCCAGACACTGGGCATTACCGCATGTAACTCACAGATCATGGCTTCACCTACAACTTTCAGCAGCTTCACGTATGCAAATACGTTTTCTACTGTTGTTGTATTCTTACAATTTAGTTGACATGATTTTTTTTTACATACGGTTTTATAGCGGTTGTGAAAACAAATAGTGTTCAACGGTGATTTTATTAATAAATTTATTTATTTTGTTTTATTATTTCTTAATTCTATTTATCTATTTATTTATCTTTCATTTATTCATTTTATTTATTTTTATTTTATTTTATCTTATCTTATTCATCTATTTATTCATTTTATTTGATTTTATTTTAATTTTATCTATTTATTTATCTATTCGTTTATTTATTTACTAATTTATTCTTATTTATTTATTTATTTATTTATTTATTTATTCATTTTTTTTCTTTTTGAGAGAGATAGAGAAAGAGAGAGAGAGAGAGAGAGAGAGAGAGAGAGAATGAGAGAGGGGGGGGGGTGAGGGAGGGTTTGGTACGTCGTGGATCAGATTTGCGTGTCCATGAGACGATGTTCCTTTTCTTATTTATATTCTACTTTACCTTAATTCACTTATACATTTCTATATTTCTTTTCTATTTATTTTACTCATTTGCTCATTACTTTTCCTTACTTCTGGTCTTTCCTTTTAGACCTTCGTATCTGGCTGATGAGGCTACTGAAAAAAAAATGTTGCGTTGAGCTGCTATACTCTTGCAGAAAAAAAGCGAAGGCTCCACTTTTTGTTTCGAGTAGATACTTTCCCTATTTGGTCACTCTAAAGGCAAACAAAACTTTGAACCTAAAGCTAATTTTCATTCCTAATTTTTTCTCGTATCTACTTGTGAGCCACATTGAGAGAGAGAAAAAGGGGCGAGTAAAAAAAAGAAAAAAAAAAAAGAAAGAAAAAATGTAAACATGTCCACTCTCAAGTGGATAGATTTTTTTTTTCAGAATTTTTCGGACTGTTTTCGGAAACCTGTATCCTTTTGAATAAATCATTGCCATATGCAAACACAACTCAATCGATCATTTCAATTTGCACTATACTCTAAGCCGCCTTTTTCTTCGTAGGTAGAAATAAGCAATGGCAATTCCATGTTCTATTGTGAGGCCAGCCAACCTCGTTGGAACGACGCAGCCCGAACACACATATTCAAATGTTCGTTACATCGAAATTCTTTAAAGAACCGTATCTTATGAATTTTTTCAGGCTAAGAAAAGGCTACTTTATGCAGCAGAAAGGGAGCGGACGTTGGGCTGAAGAGGATCTTGATCATCCCAGACTCTTTTCCTCCCTAAAGGGAATCGTCTGGTTCCCAGGAGTTCAAACGCGTCACCGCACTGAAGGTATAAGGGCCATAGAAAATACGGTTACATCGTCTCCTTTGGACTGTACGTTCAAATTTTCTGCAGAAGCAGTTGGGTGTTTTATATTTGGGAAAGTAAATATTCACTTGACTGAACGCATATGCTTTGTTTGTTTTGTATTTTTTTGTTTGATGAATTAGTATGCATTTTCATTCATCCACTTGCTTATCTATTTATTCACTTATTGATTAATTTATTGATTGATTTATCAATACATATACATATATATATACGAGTACATATGGACGCACACACACACACACACACACACACACACACACACACACACACACACACACACACACACACACACACACACACACACACACACACACACACACACACACACACACACACACACACACACTTTCAACGAACGGACGGCTTGAAGAACGTTCTGAAGAAAAGTGCAGATTGTGGATCCCAACGCAAAGAGAAGTGCCTTTTTGTATTTGCAGGGTGGGGGGAAATTGCTCGTGGGGTAGTGGGAAAGTAAGGAAAGAGGAGAGGGGGAGGGATTACTGGGGAAATGGAAGGTAATGAGGAGGTGGAGGAATTGGCCCTGACGGGCCGCCGAAAGGTGGACAAACGACCGCAAGACGAGCTGGATGATGACGACATGTCTAATAGGAATGTGAAGATTAGAGGTATAGATAGGAGCAATACAGTAGAAAGTGATGAGAATATTTTCAAGGGATTTAAAGAGGGTGGGGGGGACACAACTGACAAGACTAGAAGAGAAGGTCGATAAGATGAACGAGGACTTGGAGCGTAGGTTCGGTAATGTTGACAGTATAATACGAAGAATTGAAAAATTGGAAGAACTAGAGAGGGCGAACAAAAACTTAACTAAGGAAATTGAAGAATTAAAACAACAGTTAAAAGAAGTAAAAGATGAGAATAAAGTCTTAAAGGAGAATAATATGGAGAACAAGGAGGGTTGGAAAAAAATTCAAGAAAATAGCAAGGTTGCATTCACTGACATAATCAGACAGCAAATGAATGAACAAACTGAAAACTCAGTTATTAAAGTGATGAGACAGAAGGAGAATATAGTAAGAGACTTAGCAGACAAAAAGAAATGTATAATTATATTAGGAATGGAAGAGAAACATAACCCAGATAGAACCACAAGAATCAAAGAGGAAAATGAAAAAAATAAGAAATTTACTAGAATTAGTTCAGGAAGATGAACCAGGAATTATGAAACAAATCGAAGAGAAATTTAGACTCGGAAAGTATAGCACAGACAAGACCAGACCAATTAAGATTAAATTCAAGTCACAAACAACGGCAGAGAATATCTTATCCAAAACAGGGAAACTAGCAACAAGTGAACAATACAAAAAGATATGGATAAAAAGGGAAATGAATAAAGAGGAAAGAGAGGAAGAAAAGCAGAAAAGACTGGAAGCTAAGGCAAAAAACGAGAACAGAACGGAGTCAGAGAAAGAGAGATTCTATTGGAGAGTAGTGAACATGAAACTAAGGAAGTTCGACATACAAAAGAAAAACATAAGGGAAACAGAGAACACAATGGAAGTGGCAGAAAACTAAGAGTGTCTTACACAAATATAGATGGATTAATAACAGGATTGAATGAGCTGAATGATTATTTGAAAGAAAAAGAACCAGACATAATGGGAATTGTAGAAACAAAATTAAAAGGCCCACTACCACCCAACAGTGTAGGACATGATGCATACAATTATTGGATTAGAAACAGAGAGAAAAAGCAAGGGGGTGGAGTTATGTTCCTGACTAAGAAGGATATAAACGTGAAAGGTGTCATATATGGAAAGAATACAGTAGAGATGATTATGATAGAAGTGGAAGACAGAGATAAGAAGAGCAGAAAATTTGTGATCAATAATGTGCCTCCAAAAACAGCCTCATGGGAGGAGAGTGAACATAAAAGTATGTTAGAGGACACAAAGATAACATTAAATAAAATAATGGAAGATGGAGGAAGAATAGTTATGATGGGCGACTTTAATTGCAAAGAAATCTGCTGGGAAGAAATGACAGTAAAGGGTGGAGATGACTCATGGGGAAACGCTCTACTTGAGATGATTATTGACCACACAATGACACAATGGATACAGGAGAACACTAGGTATAGAAATGAAGAAGAACCATCGAGACTAGACTTATTAATTACATCTGAACCTAGAATAGTGGACAAGATTGAATATAAAACACCAATAGGTAAAAGTGACCACATATTGATTGAACTGGAACTTAATGAAGAAAAATATATCAAAAGAAATGAACAATATAGAAAAGGAAGAATGATGTATGAAAAAACAAACTTTGATAAAATAAGAGAATTCTTTCAAAAGGAAAGCTGGGAAGAAATATACAAAGAAGAAACATCAGTGGAAAAGAAATGGAATATTTTGACAAAAATTTACAAAAAAGGAGTGGAAAAGTATGTCCCAAGACAAAAACAAGAAAAAGAATATGTAAAATGCTGGTACAACAAAAGTTGTAGAGAGTTAAAAGATAAAAGAGACAAAGCCTGGACCAGATGGAAAAAAGACAGAAAACCTGAAAAATGGAAAATATATACCAGTTATAGAAATGAATATGTACAAACATGCAGAGAGGAAAAGAGAAAATATGAAAAAGACGTCATAGAAAAATGTAAAGATCAACCAAAACTATTCTACAGATTTGTAAACAATAAACTGAAAAAAAAACAGGACTTGGAGAAATTAAGACAAGGGGGAGTTGAATACACTGAGGAAATGGAAATGGCGGAAATTATGAACAAACATTTTAAATCAGTGTTTACAAGGGAGAACATACAACCTGAAGAGATTGAATGGAAAGAGAAAGTCCCCCCTATAGAAAAAATAGAAGTATCAAAGAATGAAATATTGATACAATTGAGTAATCTTGATGTCAGAAAATCACATGGACCAGATGAAATAGCAAACTGGATTCTGAAAGAATGCAGAAATGAACTGGCAGACAAAATACATAGCATAATAAGCAGTTCCTTGAAGGAAGGAAAAGTTCCAGAAGATTGGAAAAAAGCAAATATAGTACCTATATATAAAGGAGGAAATAAAGAGGAACCTACCAACTATAGACCAGTCTCTCTAACAAGTACAATAGCAAAAATTTGTGAAAGAATTATCAAAAATAGATGGGTAAAATACTTGGAAAAAAACAACGTACTAAATCCAAGGCAATTTGGATTCAGACAAGGACGATCATGCGTCACCAATTTAATATGCTTCTATTCAAGGCTAATAGATATAATACAAGAAAGAGATGGATGGGCTGATTGTGCATTTCTAGACCTAAAAAAAGCTTTTGACAAAGTACCACATAAGAAGTTGCTTAAGAAACTAGAATCTGAAGGAGGAATACAAGGTAAATTACTAAATTGGATGGAAGACTTCTTGCAAGAAAGAAAAATGAGAGTAGTGATAAGAAACCAACACTCAAAATGGAATGAAGTAATAAGCGGTGTCCCGCAGGGAACAGTCCTGGCCCCAATAATGTTTGCTATATATATTAATGATATGGATGAAGGAATTGAAAGCTATATGATGCAAAACTACTGAAAAGAGTGAAAACTGAAGAAGATTGTGAATCACTACAGAGAGATCTAAATAAAGTACAAGAATGGAGTAAGAAGTGGGAGATGGAGTTCAATACAAAAAAGTGTAGTATAATGGAATTTGGAAAAAGCAAAAACAGAATAACAGGATCATATAATTTGGGAAAAGAAGGAATAAAAAAAGTAGAAAATGAAAAGGACCTGGGAGTCATTGTTATGAATAATATGTCACCTGAAAAACATATAAATAAGATTTTTGGAGAAACTTATAATTTAATAAGAACAATTAAAGTGGCATTTACATACCTGGATGAAGAAATGGTGAGGAAAATCCTAATCACCCTGATAAGACCAAGATTAGAATATGCAGCAACAATATGGTCACCAAGTACAAAAAAATGTATAAAAAAACTTGAAAGAATACAAAGAGCAATTACAAAACTGGCACCAACACTCTCAAAACTATCATATGAAGAGAGACTACAAAAACTTGAACTACAGACACTAGAGCAAAGAAGAGAGAGAGGAGATTTGATAGCTATTTACAGAATCATGAAAGGCATAGAAATTACTGATAGAGAGAATCTGATAAAATGGGATGACAGAAATACAAGAGGACACGGAAAGAAAATAAAAAAAGACAGCTATAGAAGAGATTTGAAAAAGAACAGCTTTCCACACAGAGTAATAGACAGTTGGAACAAGTTAGATGAGAAAGTGGTGTGTGCAAAAACAATACATGAATTTAAAAATAGTTTAGATAAAATGAGAAATGAAGACGGGACCCCACGAGCATAGCTCCCCTTCCCGTAAAATACAACTAGGTACAACTAGGTAAATACACACACACACACACACACACACACACACACACACACACACACACACACACACACACACACACACACACACACACACACACACACACAGACACACACACACACACACACACACACACACACACACACACACACACACACACACACACACACACACACACACACACACACACACGCGCGCGCGCGCGCGCACGCACATACACACAAACACACACACACACACACACACACTCACACACACACACACACACACACACACACACACACACACACAAACACACACACACACACACACACACGCACACACACGCACACACACACACACACACACACACACACACACACACACACACACACACACACACACACACACACACACACACACACACACACACACACACACACACACACACACACACATATATATATATATATATATATATACACATATATATATATAAATATATATATACACATACAAC
>NC_134787.1:68906137-68911137 GCF_046742065.1 Oratosquilla oratoria | reverse complement strand
AGGGAGGTACTTAGAGTGAACTGCTTAAATGAGAAAGAGAAAGAGAATGAGTATAAGAAGAAGCTGAGAGAGGAGTGGGAGGGAGTGAAGGATAGAGTAGAACTAGGAGTGGGGGAGGAATGGGGATGGTTCAAGGAGGGAGTCATAAGGTGTGTAAAGATGGTGTGTGGAATAAGGAGGGCGGGAGGAAATAGAAGGAAGGGTAGTGAGTGGTGGGATGAGAAAACAAAGAAGGGTGTAGAAGAGAAGAAGCAGGGATGAGAAAGCAAAGAAGGGTGTAGAAGAGAAGAAGCAGGCATTCATAGGTTGGCTACAAATTAGGACGAGGGAATCGTATGAAAGGTACAAAGTAAAGAGAAGGGAAGTAAAACATAAGATAAAGGAAGCAAAGAGGAGTGAGAGGCAGTGAGAGGAAGGTGGGCAGAGTATTTTAGGGAGTTGCTAAATGTGAAGGAGGATAGGGAGGGAAAGGTAGTTGCAGTGCTAAGAAAATGAGAGTCATGAGTGAGGAAAATGGAGGAGAAATAGGGAAAGATGAAGTGAAAGCAGCTGTTAAGATGATGAGAGCAGGTAAGGCACCTGGATTGGATGGATGCCATGCAGAATGTCTGAAGAAAGGAGGTACAGCTATGGTGGATTGGCTGGTGAGGTAACTTAATGTTTATTTAAGAGAGGACTGGAGGAGTGCCTGTATAGTTCCGCTTTACAAAGGAAAGGGGGACAAGTGTAAGTGTAGTAGTTTCAGAGGGATCAGCTTGTTGAGTGTAGTTGGGAAGGCTTATAGGAGGTTCTTGATTGAGAGGATTAGGAGAGGAACAGAGGGAGTAATTGGTGAAGAACAGTGTGGTTTTAGGAAAGGTAGGGGCTGTGTAGATCAGATTTTTGTGGTAAGACAGATATGTGAGAAAGCTATAGGAAAAGATAAAGATATTTTTTGGGCTTTTATGGATCTGGAAAAGGCTTACGGCAGGATAGACAGGAAGGCACTGTGGGAGGTACTGCAGATATATGGGATAGAAGGAAAGCTGTTAAGAGCAGTCAAGAGTTTTTACGAGAGTAGTAGAGCTTGTGTTAGGATTAGAAATGGAGAGAGTGAGTGGTTCGAGATAAAGGTGGGACTTCGTCAGGGATGTGTTATGTCGCCCTGGCTGTTCAATCTATACATGGATGGGGTGGTACGAGGTGAATGCAAGGGTAGTGGGTCAGGGGTTGGAGATGATTAAAGAAAATGGAGAAAAGTGGGAGGTGAGCCAGCTGTTGTTTGCTGACGACACTGCGCTTGTAGCAGAATCAGAGGAGGGATTGAGGAAGTTAGTGTTAGAGTTTGAGAAGGTGTGTGAAAGAAGGAATCTGAAGATAAATGTGGGCAAAAGTAAGGTGATGAGATTTACAAGGGGAGAGAGTGACAGCAGACTGAGGTGAGCATTAAGGGTGAGAGACTGGAGGATGTAGATAGTTTTAGATACTTGGGTGCGAATGTGGCAGGAAAGTATATATGAGAAAAAAATTGACGCAGCCCGAAGGGATTTCTCCCCGTCTTCTCCTTTTCTGAACGCGGGGACGGAAAGGGGGGGTAACCGATTTTATGAAGTGGCCTTGCTGTGGATGAGACTGTGTCTTGCGACACTGCTTCTGACCCAGGGCAGTGGACAGGATGCAGGGACGACCCGTCACCCAGGAGGTGCCACGATAAGAGGGAGGGAGGAGGGTGGAGGGGAGTGGAATATGTAGGGAATGGAATGTGTGGGAGTGGTTTCTATGCCTTTTTCTTTTTGGCTACACCCCGTGTAAGGGGGAAAAAGCATTTGGTATATGTATGGTATATGTATGTATCTTCCAATTTCCTTTCCACCCCTGTTCTCCTCACCTCCTCATTTATAACTCTATCCAGCCTAGTATATATATATATTATATATATATAATATATATATATATGTATATTATATATATACATACATATATATATATATATATATATATTTGTATATACACTATATAAATATATATATACATATATATATATATGTATGCATATATATATATGTATATATATATATATATATATATATATATATATATATATGTGAATCTTGGCAGCAGGTTTTCTTTTAAACATGTTTTGTTAAAAACAACTGCGCATTCGGCGCTACAAAGCTTCTTAAGTAGACTTTCAAGTCTTCTGAACGTGGATTTCTGGTTATCACAGGACAGACGGAATAATAGATTTCCAGTGGACATTAGGACCTTTAGTTGAGAAAGAATGTACAGACGTTTCGCTAAACGCAGTTAGCATTTTCAATGTAATAGAGACAGAGAGTACAGGACATAATAAACATAGAAAGAAAGCTCTGGGAGAGGTCACAACGTAAGACATGGGGGGGGGGTTCCCGACGTAAGACACGGGGAGAGGTCACATACATGTGTGGGATTTTGTTACTGTGGGGCAGATGTCCGTTGAGGGCCAAGTGTCCTCTCTATCAGTCTGGCGGAACGTCGGAGAGGGACTTGGGTGTCGGTGTGATTGGAAGGTGTGTTGTTGTGGTTGAGAGGGCTACTAGTCCTAGGGAGGGGCTTCATGCTGGGGAGTAATGTAGGGGCTTCCACTTGTCTGTTAATAGTTGGTTGTATGTCTCGTATAATAAGTGTTTCCAGGAAGAAAAGTCTAGACTTTTCTGATTCCTTGGCGAGAATGACGGTGAGACACATTATGTCGGGGAAACTAGCAAGAAATTAGCGACTAGACTGATAGAACGCCAGAGGGCTGTCGGTAGGAGGGACATGAGTTCGGCCATTTTAAGACACTGCGAGGAAACGGGACACGAAATGGACTGGCAGAATTCGGAGGTGAAATACGGAGGTAGTGGAAAAAGCGCCAGATTATTCTTGGAAGCTTGGTCAAGTGACGATAATAGTGTCAATAGATGCATTACTCTAAACCCAATTTATAAGGGAGCGAAGGATAGGCTGGAGAGGAAACATGCGTCATAATTTGTTTATGTTGTGTGTTTTATTTGTATTAACACGACGGTGGTGTGTTTTGTATTATTACATTTTATCTATGTAATTTTTATCTATGTAATTTTATGTATGTAATTCTTTAACTGTGAGGGACGGTTTTGCTTCACTTTAGGGTTACAATTTCTGGGGGCTGTGACAGTACATGCTCCACGTGACTTTTGTTCCGCGTGGCGAGTTGTAGTTATCGTATTGTTGTGGCACGTCACATCGTGCAGCTTTTACACCCAATCTTAGGGGGGGGCATTTTTCATTTTGTTTATGTTGTGTGTTTTATTTGTTTTATTTGTATTAACACGACGGTAATGTGTTTCTTGGTGTGTTTTGTATTATTACATTTTTATCTATGTATTTTTTTATATATGTAATTTTATTTATTTAATTCACTAACTGTGAGGGACGGTTTTGCTTCACTTTAGGGTTACAATTTCTGGGGTCTGTGACAGTGCATGCTTCACGTGACTTTTGTTCCGCGTGGCGAGTTGTAGTTTACCTGTAGCGTATTGTTGTGGAACGTCACAGCGTGCAGCTTTTACACCCAATCTTTGGGGGGCATTTTTCACACTACATTTTGTTTTCTTGTTTTAATGTGAACTCCTTTTTGCATGTTTATTTTATTGATGGGTTATACGTTCTTCTTCTTGTTCCAATTTCTTTGTTCTGTGACAATGCATGCTACGCGTGACATTTGTTCCAGGGAGTGCATTGTGGTGCGGGCCCATCGGCAGCGGGTTGAGTTATCACAGCCATCACTGTATTTCTTTATTTCTTTATTTTTTATGGTAAACTGTGAATGTTTTTAAGGTAGCATTGCACATTTGGTATTATAGTTTGATTAATATTTTTGTTTTGTTTTTTCATTTGTGTGTTTTTTGTGTTTTTTGGTATGTTCTACCGGTGTTTGAATTTAACGGTTACTGGGAAGACCTGTCCCAGTGCACCAGGTATCCCCTTTTTATGTACATTTCCTATGGCTACCACTGTATTACCCTGAAGACGAACCCCGGACAGGGTTCGAAACGTCGGAATAAATTGACGAACGTCGAGTCCAGCGTATACTTTCTTCCATAAAAAAAATATATATATATATGAATGGAAGCTAGCTAACGTTACTCCCACATTCAAAAAAAGGTGTCAAAAAGAAACCAAATAACTATAGGCCTATAAGTTTGACTTCAATCGTAGGAAAAATAATGGAAACTATCATCAGAGCTATCGAACATCATTTAGAAAGTAACAGTTTGAAAAATGATAGCCAGCATGGTTTCAGACGGAAACGTTCTTACGTGACTAACTTACTCGAATTCTACAACACAGTTATCTCGAATTATGACAAAAGAAACAATATAGATTTAAGGGGGGCCACCCCGGTGAATTTTTCACGAATATTTTTAAAATTTCACTTTTCACTTTTATCGGCTCAAGTCCTACCCGAAACTATCACTTGGTGAAGTTTTTTTCTGAAAAATATTTTTTTTTTCCCCCTCAGATGCCATTTTTAAATGACCCGGGGTGTTGCGTCATAGCCTGACGCGTGCGCTAGAAAATGAGGTATCATTCAATGCTTATAACTATGTAGAACTATCATTAAAATAATTTTTTCTTTATATAAATTTCGACAAATGGCATCTCTTCCCCACATGCGTGTGGTAAATCCTAGCTACTCACGTCCAGTACATACGGAGACATTACAGATAACGCAATGCTGCGTTCCTGTAATATTTCTTTTATATTCGTCTTGCAAGATGACTTACAAACGTAAGCTTACGTTATCGAGGATATCCAACTTCAAGAAGAGTAAAGGGCATCAAGACTCTTCAGATCAAGGAGAAATTAGCGAAGAAATTAGCAGAGATGAAGGGGAGAGAGCGTGTTATCGCTGTCCGGCTTATCACCTCCTCCTCCGCCACCACTCCCACCCACGCCACAACAGCAGTCACCCCCCTTTCCCTTCATTCTATAAGTCAACAATATATACACAATCA
>NC_134787.1:68873593-68881093 GCF_046742065.1 Oratosquilla oratoria | reverse complement strand
CCACAAAGATGAAGGAATCAACTCTTAACCGTTCCTTTATCTTTCCCTTCGATATCACATTTTCTTTTTTTTTAATATATTTTTTCGTTCATGGTTTTCCGCTACCTTTCTCTTCCTGTTTGATCTCATTCTCTTCTAATCGTCTTTCTTAGCCCTGCTCTTCGGGAAACCCTTTCCCCTTCTTTTGTTCTCTCCTTCTCTCCCCTAATTCTCCCCCCCCACTTGCCTTCATCCTCTCCTTCCTCTTTCAATGCTCCCTTTCATTCACCCTCCACTTCTTCGTTCCTCTTTCACCTTCTCCTCCAAATCTTCCATCTCCTCCTCCTCCCCCTCCTCCTCCTCCTCCTCCTCTTCCGCCTCTTCTTCCTCCTCCTTCCTCTCATCCTCCCCCCACCACCTCCATTTTCTCCTTCTCTTCTACCACCGCCTCCTCTTCCTCCTCTTCTTCATATTCCTTTTTCTCCTCCTCCATCTCTTCCTCCTTTCCCTCATCCTCTTTCGCCTCCTCTTTATTTTCCTCCTCTTCGACCTCCACCACCTCCTCCTCTTCTTCCTCCTCCTCTTCTTCCGCCTCCTCTTCTTCCTCCTCCTCTTCATTCTCCTCCTCTTCTTCCTCCTCATCTTCTTCCTCCTTCTTTTCCTTCTCCTTCATTCCTTTTTATCACCTTCCCCTTTGCGTCCCCATCCCTTTTTCTTTTCCATTTTCTTTCCTTTCAATTTCCATCTGCCCTTGCTTTCATCATCCCCTATTTCTTCCATATCTTTCATTTCTCTCCCCTCCTCCATTCATCCTCCTACAACTCTCTCATTTTCGTTACCTCCTACTTTCTTCCATTTCCCTTCACACACACACACACACACACTCTCTCTCTCTCTCTCTCTCTCTCTCTCTCTCTCTCTCTCTCTCTCTCTCTCTCTCTCTCTCTCTCTCTCTCTCTCTCTCTCTCTCTCTCTCTCTCGCTCTCTCGCTCTCTCTCTCTCTCTCTCTCTCTCTCTCTCTCTCTCTCTCTCTCTCTCTCTCTCTCTCTCTCTCTCTCTCTCTCTCTCTCTCTCTCTCTCTCTCTCTCTCTCTCTCTCTCTCTCTCTCTCTCTCTCTCTCTCTCTCTCTCTCTCTCTCTCTCTCTCTCTCTCTCTCTCTCTCTCTCTCTCTCTCTCTCTCTCTCTCTCTCTCTCTCTCTCTTCATTTCCCTTTTCATCCAGGTCCAAATATTTCTTTCTATCTCCCTCCCCTGTCCCTCTCATTCTCGAAGGGAGTTAATTGACACTCCCCTATAGACCAGAGTTATACAGCTTTCTTTCATAACTGGAGACTAATACCTTCAAAATGAAGATTGGTGATTACTCTTAGTTTTTGTGTTATACTGCCGTTCTCTTCCCCTTATATAATCCCTCCCTCACCTCCTGTATGACTGCACAGCCTCAGAGTGACATTACTCACAAGGACAGAATCGTTGGATATCTCCTTATTCCTCTCCGTCTCTTTCTGGTTCTTCCTGTGTCTTACAGCATTAGATTCTTCTCATTCCTCTACATCTTATGATACTAAGAATAACACTGGTTTGATATTTTACAGAAAGCAACGGAACTCAATGTTTAAATAAAGAATTATTTAAGGTGTCAGGGAATGGTAAGGAGAGAAAGGAGGAGGAGGAGGAGGAGGGGAGGAAAGATGATGGCAAGAAGGAGAGGCAAAGAGGGAAAAAGGTTGAGTGAAGTCGTGTAGCAGTAGGAGGAAGAAGAGGAGGAGGAAGCGAAGGAGGAAGAGGAAGAGGAGGAAGAGGAGGAGGAGGAAGAGGAAAAGGAGGAGGAGGAAGAAGAGGAGAAAGAGGAGGAGGAGGAGGAATAGGAGGAAGAAGAGAAGGGGAGGAGTAAGAAGAGGCGGAGGAGGAAGCGAAGAAGTAGAAGGGGTTGAGCAGGAGAAGGAGGAGGAGGAGAAGGAGGAGGAGTTGCAGAAGGTGGACGAGAAGGAGAAAAGAAGAAGTTTGAGGAAGAAAAAAAAATAGAATGATAGAAGAAAAAACAAGGAAGGTATAAAAAGAATAAAAATACTAGAAGGAGAAAGAGAAAGGAACGAGAATAAAAGATGATAAAAAATAAGAGGAGAATGAGGAGTAGAAAAGGAAAAAGAGGAGAAGGTGAAGAATGAGGAAGAGTAGGAGGAGGAGAAGGAGGAGGAAAAGGAGGAGAAGGAGGAAAAGGAGAAGAAGGAGGAGAAGGAGGAGAAGGAGGAGAAGGAGGAGAAGGAGGAGAAGGAGGAGAAGGAGGGGAAGGAGGAGAAGGAGGAGAAGGAGGAGAAGGAGGAGAAGGAGGAGAAGGAGGAGAAGGAGGAGAAGGAGGAGAAGGAGGAGAAGGAGGAGAAGGAGGAGAAGGAGGAGAAAGAGGAGAGGGAGGAGGAAAAGGAGGAGGAAGAGAGGGAGGAGGAAGAGGAGGAGGAAGAGAGGGAGGAAAAGGAGGAGGAGGAGGAGGAAAAGGAGAAGGAGGAAGAAGAGGAGAAGGAGGAGATGGAGGAGAAGGAGGAGGAAGAGAGGGAGGAAAAGGAGGAGGAGGAGGAAAAGGAGAAGGAGGAGGAGGAGGAGAAGAAGGAGATGGAGGAGAAAGAGAAGGAAGAGGAGGAGGAGGAGAAGGAGGAAGAGGAGAAGGAGGAAGAGGAGGAGGAAAAGAAGGAGAAAAAGAAGGAGGAGGAGGAAAAGGAGAAGGAGGAAGAGGAGGAGAATGAGGAAAAGGAGGAGAAGGAGAGAAGGAGGATGTGAGGGAAAATAAAAAAAAAACATGAGGACGTGGATGGGAATGAAACAAAAATAGATAAAAAGGAGAAAGAGAACGAGGAGGAGGAGGAAGAGAAAAGAATATGAGAATAAAGGAGAAAGAGAAAGAATAATAATAAGAAAGAAGTAGGAAGAGGAGGAAGCGGAAGAGGAGGAATAGGAAGAGGAGAAAGTGGAAGACAAGGAGGAGGAGGAGGAGGAAGAGGAAGAGACGGAAGATGTAAAAGAAATCATGAAAATAATCAAGCAAATAGAAAATAGATAAAACCAATAAAGTAGATTAACAAATATATCTGGATATAAATTGATATGTTTGAGTTAAGATTGGTTGAAAAGAAAGTGGAATGAGAGGAACAGAGGGTAATAGAGTAAATAGAAATAAATTACCACTAAGAAATTGCGACAAGTAAAGATAAAACAGACGAAATGGTTTGAGAAATGAAACGAAAAATACGGAGAATCAGTTATAAAAATAGAGAATATTCTCTTTTGGATAATATTAGACTTAATCCGTTGGAATAGAGATTAGATCTCACTCGTATGGTTACAGACATGCATACATATACACACACATACACACACACACACAAGCACACAAACACACACACATACACACACGCACACAAGCGCGCACACACACACACACACACACACTCACACACACACACACACACACACACACACACACACACACACACACACACACACACACACACACACACACACACACACACACACACACACACACACACACACACACACACACACACACACACACACACACACACACACACACACACACACACACACACACACACACACACACACACACACACACACACACATACACACACCGACTCGGTGGTACAGTTGGTAGAGCGCTGGAATGGGAAGCAGAAGTGCTCCTAGTACCCAGTTCGAATCCTGCCCAGGGCCGAAATTATTTCGGTATCGCTGTGCCTCGGGTCGTACTCTGACTCTCGTGGGCGGGGAGTTGGGTGTGTGTGTGTGTGCAAGGTCATAGCATTACCCATAGATCGGACCTACGAGCTCTGAGCTCTCTTCCAGGAGGGAAATAGCTGTCGATCACGAGTCCAACACGTGATCCAAAAGACTAAGTGAATACACACACACACACACACATACATACATACATACAGGCACCCGCATACAACACGTACTCAGAGGTATGAATTTACTGGCGAGACCGGCGTGAGAATCACGTGAGAGAATCTCACATGAAGCTTCACGTTTGAAGAAGAGAGAAAAAAGAAGAAAAGAAAAATATTTTCTGCTTGAATGCCAACCCGTGAGCTTATGGTTCGGAGCATATTTCAGAAAATGGAAGAAAAAGAAGAAGAAGAAAAAGAAGAAAAAGAAAGTAACTTTCACTTCAGGAAGAAAAAGAAGAAGAAGAAAAAGAAGAAAAAGAAAGTAACTTTCATCTCAGGAATTATCTTGAAAGAAAGAGACAAGAGACTAAACCTTGCTTTCAAGAAATTGTATATTTTTTGCACATAAACACGAGAAAAATTAAATAACAGTAGTTATTTTTATACAGTATATAACCTCTTTCCTTTTTTATGCACATGGACACACACACACACACACACACACACACACACACACACACACACACACACACACACACACACACACACACACACACACACACACACACACACACACAGACACACACACGCACAGACACACACACACACACACACACACACACACACACACACACACACACACACACACACACACACACACACACACACACACACACACACACACACACACACACACTGTCAGTCATTCTTTCTTTCTTTCTTTCTTTCTTTCTTTCTTTCTTTCGTTCTGTCTGTCTCTCTCTCTCTGTCTGTCTATCTGTCTGTCTGTCAGCCTCTCTGTCATCCTGTTTGTCTGCCTGCCTGTCTGTCAGTCGTTATTTCTGTGCATCTGTCTATCTGTCTGTCTGTCTGTCAGTCGTTATTTCTGTGCATCTGTCTATCTGTCTGTCTGTCTCCCTGTCTCTTTCCTTATGGAAGGTATCCTTATCTATCTCCAAACTTGTGAGAGCGAGTTACTAGAACTTCTAGAGCTTCGGGTGAACATTAACTAGATTATGATTTGTACTTTCCATTCAAGTTGGAATCCAAGTCTGTGTACTTCCATCAACCAGTTAAACTCGTTCACATTGAGCCAAATTAAGATTTCCAGACTACTTTCTTAATCCCTAAGAAGTACTGTTTCTGCGGCTTTGGACTCGTGTACTTGTATTTTGTATGTTCAATGCCCAGCCGTTATTATTATTGTCTTTTTTTTCCAGCCAAGGACACTTTTCCAGTCACCGCTCAGACATATGAAGTATAATTCATAAGTATTATGAAAGGCTTACTACAAGATACTACAATTCATGACCCGACCCTGGTAGTCAAGCCGTTCATGAAAGATGACGCCATCAAGGCCCATAGGGAAAGATTTGCGTAAAACAGGTAGAAAATTGGCCCTGGTCTGCGCATGACGTCAAATGACCGCTCGGGCTGTGTCAGCCAATCTGTGAGCTCCCAGCTCAGAGGGGGAGGTGCTTCGTAATCATTCGATCCAATCAGTTTTCAGTTTTTACATGACGTCAATAAAGTGCATATTGGCAAACTCTCTATGTCCTTCAACGTAAACCTTGAGGTCCTCCTCCAGGTCGCCCTCAATGTTCATCTCAAGGTTAAGCTCAAGGATGACTGGCGTCGTCGTAAGGAAGATGAAAAATAATCTTGTTTTTCATGAAAGGAGATCTCTTCAGAATTCAGATTCATATTGGTTTAATCCGACCCCAATTCCTTTGCCTGCTTGTCTGTCTAAATTTGTCTGTCCGCCTGTGTGCGTGTGTGTGCTTTTTGCCTAATTGTATCTTATATATGTATCTTAAATATATATATATATATATATAAATATATGTACCTATATATATATATATATATAAATATATGTACCTATATATATATATATATATATATATATGTGTGTGTGTGTGTGTGTGTGTGTGTGTGTGTGTGTGTGTGTGTGTGTGTGTGTGTGTGTGTGTGTGTGTGTGTGTGTGTTGAGACATTGTGACAAGTTGAAAATGGTGGAAAAAGAGAGTCACGGGTCTCGTTCCGAGTTTATTCTTGACCGGTTTCTCTTGTAGCTTCTTCAGATGAACATTCCACCTTTTTCATATATATATATATATATATATGTATATATATATATATTATATGTACATATATATGTATATGTATATACATATATATGTATATGTATATGCATATATATATATATATATATATATATGTATATATATATATATTATATTTATATATATATTATGTACATATATGATAAATGTATATATATATATACATAAATATATATATATATATATATATATATATTATATATATATGATAAATATATATAGTATATATATATATATGATAAATATAATATATATATGATATATATATACATATATATATGTATATATATATGTATATATGTATGTCTGTGTATGTATATATTTATATATATATATATATATGTGTGTGTGCGTGTGTGTGTGTGTGTGTTGTATGTATATATATATGTATCTACATATATATATACATATATATACATACATTATATATATATATATATATATGTATATATATACATACAGTAGATGTATATCTATATATATATCTATATATATATATATATATATATATATATATATATATATACAACATGGTCTTCTTGTAAATCTGCTTTCGTTGTGCTTGGGCGATTACGAATCATTAGATGGGATGTCTTCTTTGTCTTGTAATATATGATGATCTGGATGTGCCTTGCTGGGTATCTAATGATACTTGATCGCACCAGCACAACGAAAACAGATTTACAAGAAGACCATGTTGTATACCAATATAGCTGCAATAATGAGGAGTGTGGGACTCCCTCTTATATTGGTATGAAGACCACAAAGCTAACAAGACGTTTGACATGCCATTTGAGGTACGGATCCATAAAGTCCCACCACACTTCCACACTTAACAGACCATCAACAAGAAAATATCTGGATCATAACACCACAATCATTGACAGAGAAAGAGATCCCCGAAGGTTGCTACTCCTTGAAGCACTCTATATCCAAGCAAATCAGCCATCAATTAACATCCAGGTGGAAGACCTACAGATCTCACCATCTATGAAAAGAGTGAGTGCTAAGAGGCCAACGAACCCCATCGCTTGGCAGTACCACATCTCAATTTCTGCATGTCGGCCTTTGATGGCTTAGAATTAAAGTGCATTTTGGCTGTTAAAATGTATCTCTAACACTGGGACCCATTCAGTGTTGTACAAATACTTTCTCGCGTTCGTATACTTCCAATTGTACTATCATAGTGGATATGGGTTGACCGCAAAATTTCATAAATGTGTATGTAACTCGAGCATACATATATATAGGAAAAATTGCGCTGAAATTAT
This sequence comes from Oratosquilla oratoria, assembly GCF_046742065.1. NCBI lineage: Eukaryota > Metazoa > Arthropoda > Malacostraca > Stomatopoda > Squillidae > Oratosquilla > Oratosquilla oratoria. The sequence continues at coordinate 68,873,819 of NC_134787.1, read as the reverse complement.
ATCTCTCTTGATAGCCTAGTTGGTAAATCACCGCCGCACTTGTCATGGGGAGTGCTGGGTTCGACTCCTTGGCAGTACCACAATTCAATAACTGCATGTCGGCCTTTGATGGCTTAGAATTAAAGTGCATTGTGGTTGTTAAAATGTATCTCTAATAACTGGGACCTATTCAGTGTTGTACATATATAAGGCAGCATTTTCAAGACTACTCCCCTCACTAAATTTG
>NC_134787.1:68848593-68868593 GCF_046742065.1 Oratosquilla oratoria | reverse complement strand
CCAAGATAATCTATATACATAAAAAAATAAAGTTTTTCAGTTTGGAAAATTTCCTGGCGTTTTTATGACCACCTTCCGAAATTTTATTGCCTTTATGTATGATTGACCTAACGAGAAAGAGAAACAGAGAGAGAGACGAGGGGAGAATTTGACGACAACGTAAGTAGACTTTGACGACTCCTTTTGGAGACTGAAGACTCCTTCGGGAGATTTTGAAGACTCCTTCGTAAATCCCGTGGAATTTCCATTTATTCAAAGCTTAACGTGTGTCGTCATGTCGCGTTGCTTTCTGAGCTCCTAACAGGACTTCACGAAAATAAGGAGATAGATAGATAAATACACAAATAAATAAACAGTATTCAAACGTCTTAATACAGTTCATGAAGATAATCAAACGTCTATAAATTTTTTTTGTGACATGAAATAAACGATTCAAAAATCTTTATTGCCTTTATGATTGACCTAACGAAAAAGAGAAGGAGAGAGAGAGAGAAAGAGAGAGAGAGAGAGAGAGAGAGAGAGAGAGAGAGAGAGAGAGAGAGAGAGAGAGAGAGAGAGAGAGAGAGAGAGGAGAGAGAGAGGAGAGAAAACGAATACTAGAAAGTTGAATAAACGATTAAAAAAATGTGACATAACATAAACGATTAAAAAAATGAGATGATGACGAGAAAGAAGTAGAAAGAGAAGAGAGAGAAAGAGAAAAGAGAGAGAGAGAGAGAGAGAGAGAGAGAGAGAGAGAGAGAGAGAGAGAGAGAGAGAGAGAGAGAGAGAGACACGACGGGAGAATTTGACGTCGGGAGACTTTGACGACTACTTCTGGAGACTGGAGACTCCTTCGGGAGATTTTGAAGACTCCTTTGTAATATGTTACGAAATAGCAAAAATTATATGTACTCTGATGAAGAGTACGATCTCATAATATATTTCGACGGAGAAATTAAAGAGGAAGAATCGGAAAAGTTTATGAAACATTATTTTGCAGGATACAAGAATTTTACTATGAGTGGGGGTAAAAGCCGTCTCGAGGAATACCAAAAATATTACATCGATCGGAAATACAATGATTATATAAAAAAAATCGCAAACTCAAGGAAAAACGGTTTTTATAAAAGGGTTAGAGAAGCCCATATAGTCAGAAAAAAACGTTATTTTTGCCAGTATAACATAAGTTTTAGTTGTTCTCTAGCATATTCCCGCGTGACGTCACGTCGCACGGTCCTGAAAACATTTCACATAATTATACTAAAATGGGCATAATTCACGCATGACATTGGGTTATCTTAATGAAAAAAAGTTATAAAAACCTAATTTATGAAGAAGTTAAAGATTAAGCATGATTTTTGTCAGTCTATCATAATTTTTAGTTGTCTAACATATTCCCGTATGACGTCATGTCGCGCGGTCGTGAAAACATTTCACGTTATTTTTGCCAGTATAACATAAGTTTTAGTTGTTCAAGGCCCAACCCGGAAATGAGTCATCACCGGAAACACTGACTCAGACGCCTGTAAGCATTCTTTAAGCTGCTCTCCGTGTGTTAATCTAATACGTTAATAATATTACCATGGAAAAAGAAAGTGGTGATAACAAGAAAAAGAGGCTACGCCATTTCTGGATGTGGGTAACCAAGGAAAAAGGTTTAGAAAAGAAAGATGTTAACAGTAACGTAAAGTTCCATAATAAGTTAAGGGGTGAGCACTCTACATTATTTCCTCACCTATACGCGCACGATAAAAAATATTGGTTAACACAAGATATAAAAGACTTTCACCGTAGACTTTTGTCTTTCAATAAACTGTTAAGAGAAAATAAAGACTACAGCGATGCGATGTTTGATACTATTCCATTGTTAGAAGAAGAAATTAAGGAAAGTGTATTTGATGATTTCCAGAAGCATTATTTTGCAGGCTACAAGAACTTCGTTAGTAATGGAGGTAAGAGTTGTCATAGAGCATATCAAATGCACTACCTAGAGAAGACTCATAAAAACTTTAAAGTTGCTGAAAAGAGGAACAAATACGCTATCAAGAAAGTACAAAAAGAATTAGAGGCTAAAAAGAAGAAAGAAAAAGAGGAAGAAGAACATAGACAAAGAGAAGAACTAAAAGAGAAAAAGAAATTGAAAGGTAAAAAGAGAAAGAGGAAATTAGAGTTCGAAAAGAGGAAGAAAAAGAATTAGAGGTGAAAAGGAAGGAAGAAGAAAGACTAAAGATACAGGAAGAAAAACAAACGAAAAGGGAGGAGAAAAAACTAATTGCACAAAAGAAAGCTGAGAAGATAGAAAGAAATAAGAGGTGTAAAGAACTAATGAAACAAGAATCATCTTTTCTTAGGATACTCCTATCAGAGGTAGATCAAAGTATCCTAGATGAGTTAAGAGAAGAAAGAAGAAACGAAGTACAAAAGAATAAACTAAATTAGAGGTGAGGGAGGAAGACTACAGTATATTAATCTCAAAGGTGGTATAAGAGAGGTATACACCATTAAGGTATCAGACATAGGAAATTTAGGGGATAAAAAGTGTAAGCAATGTGGAGCCATAAAATGGAAAAAAGAAAGTGATACCATATGTTGTAGGAGTGGACAAGTGCCCGTGATCAAGCCTTCAGAAATTCAAAGTGAGGAATTAAAATCACTCTATAACGGTACTTCACCTTTATGAGATAGGTTCCTAAAGAATATAATGGGCTTCAATAGTGTCTTCAGTTTTAGTTCCTTCTCGACATCTAAAAAGTTAGAAAATATAGCAGACAAGGCTTTGACATACAAGATTAAAGGTACAATATATCATAGAACATCAAAAGTGAAGCCTGAAAGGTTGTTAAAATTGGAAACTGGAGGAATTTTCAGCGATCCAGTAGAGGAATTACTTTTTAACGGCAGGGACGCAAATGGTTCAAATAATAATAACAAGAAACCTTATAGATTCAAAGATAACCTCATGGACATGTACTTTTATCACAGTCGAGATGAGCAATTAAAATTAAGGACTGAAAAAATGGTTAATCAGTTTACTTATGGCGATGGAAAAGGCGATGAGGAGAAACCTGAGGTTAAAAAAGTAACTAAAAAGAGAAGGGAAAGGGAGGAAACAGTGTACAGAGAAAATGAAGAAATTATTCGTATATTATTTGATTACTTAGTGAAGCATAACAAGAGCTTAAACAGGATATTAACTGAAATAGAAAATGCAAAAGAACTAATAAAGTTACATGTAGAGAAACATGAACAAATACCAGAGATGTCAATAGTGTTAAAATCAGTAGGAGATGCTGCAACCAAAGAACATAAAGTAGTTTATCACCTTCCAACAGCAGTTGTTACAGTTGGAGCCATAGTAGATCTTGATTCCTCTACTGACCCTTTACTGGGTATGAGAAGTTAGGGGATTCTTACGAACCTAAAACTGCAAGAAACTGTGTTTACGAAGAGCTTTTCATTGACTCAGATGAAGGTAAACCTTCTTATATCAAGCCACAAGAATTAACTTTCAACAATACCTTTGATGAGGATCAGCAAATAGGGGAAGAAGAACCTGATCAATCCATCGTGTGCATTCCAAGATCAATTTTCAGTAAGACAGAAGAAGAAGCCGTAGCCATGATTATGCCCGAAGAAATTTACACGGTGGATTATTCTAAAGACCTTTCACTGAGGGACATCGTTAGAAAGAGAAGGAAGATTTGAATTTCCACTTATGTGTTTAATGTATTTTTCATGTACAAAATTGTAGTATGTCTAAATAAAATTATGGAATTTATTGTTACTCTTTTATTTTCCCATTTTGGTACATTAAAACTGACCGTAGGGCAGGGCGCGAAGCACACCTGGCGAAGCCAGGTCCGGGTGCTTGTATATTTATAAATATATATATATATATATATTATATATATACATACATATATATATATATAATATATATATATATTATATATACATATATATATAGACTATATACATATATATATGTATACATATATATATATATATAATATATATACATATATATACATATATATATATGTATATATATATGTATATATATATATATATATATATATATACATATTCGGAAAATTTTCAAACACTGGACTCAGAGTAACAGAATTTACTACTGACGTTTTGAACCCTGTCCGGGGTTCGTCTTCAGGGTTATACAATGTCAGCAAAGGGAATCAGTTAAATAGTATACCAATGTTCCCTGGACAGGTCCCACCAGATTGAACAGAATTGTAGGTTAACAGAATTTCACACTAGCAAAAACTCCTCGACATGGAGAAAGAATTGAAAAATTTTGCGCAAGAGGAACGAACATGCTGGTATCAAAATCCAAAAAGCTAATGATGGTAAAATCTCACTCCGGACAAAATCCCCATTCCTAAACCGCCGACCATCCTCCTTCGGTCCTGCCTGTCATTCGATTTTCTATAGCTACGATACAAATCAAAACGATATTGTGTGTGTGTGTGTGTGTGTGTGTGTGTGTGTGTGTGTGTGTGTGTGTGTGTGTGTGTGTGTGTGTGTGTGTGTGTGTGTGTGTGTGTGTGTGTGTGTGTGTGTGTGTGTGTGTGTGTGTGTGTGTGTGTGTGTGTGTGTGTGTGTGTGTGTGTGTGTGTGTGTGTGTATTTGGACGTAGGGCGTGGTTCATTACATTCCACACTACAAAGTCCTCTATAAAGGGCGACGACCGAATCTTCATGATAACTTTATTCAGCAGAAGTATTAATGTCGCAAGCAATTTGTAATTACAAAACATGCAGGGATATAGCTGTATTACTTTACTGGTTAGCAATATTGACCTTTAGCTTTCTACGTATCCCCGACGAAATTTCAGGAGAACCCTTTGGAATTGCCTGGGGGTTCGTGAACTTTTAGGTTGAACCTCTGGGTTGATCTATGTATTCAATATTTTATCTTTTAATGTTCATATTTCAAGGTTATTTCTTTTCTCCCTGGCCGAGCGGATTAGAGCGTCGCTACTTGCACAGGAGGTTGAGGTGACGGTGATTCGAAATCTGCCGCCACCGAGGTGGACCAGAGGCATGGTTCATTAAATTCCACATTACATCCTATCATCCTGATAGAGGAAGTTCGTGACGTTAAACCGATTTTTTTTTTCTCTCCAACTTACTGTCTTCGCTTGCTCGAGACACTGAGGTTCTTATGTCTACAAACATCATGATGCTGGCGTCCTCATTCACCAACAATAATCTCTCAAGGAAGTGCTTGCTCCACTCATTCCTCTCTCTCTAATTCTTTGCATCACCTCCACCATACTCGTGCGCGTCATCGAAAACGTGCTTGTCACCCGTTAACTAAGTACGAGAGTTCGAATCCCGCACCTCTCTCTTATTCCCGGAAGTGAGTGTTTGCGACCTGACCAAATGTTCGAGCTCATGATAGGACAAAGGTGACGGCTTCGGCAGCAGATACTCTGCGCCTCCTGGTGTAACCTCCTCACCTCATCTATGCTCATCCCTTCTTTGCCAAGTGCTCTTTCCAGGTCCTCCTCTTCAGACGACCTGCTCTCGTGGGCATCTGTCAGTATACACACTTTTTAATCATTCACTCTTTACTCTTTTTATTTATTTGTTCTTATTATCGCAACAATCCTTGGTCCAGTGCTAATTATCATATAACTTAAAGAAATAATTTTCAATTGATCAGTCACATGAACCTTACATGATTAGAGCAAATAGCCACACTCTCCCTTCACCCTAAGTAGAGACATTAAAACCAAATTATCAGAACTGTATGAATATGCTCATTACCTGGTACAGTAGTTCCTCTTCCCACACCGCGACACCAAGGAGAAACCCCTGCAGGATCAACCTCTTGGTTCTAATTGGGCAGGCGAGTCAAGTGGGACTTGAAGTAACTAATTGTGAGGGAGTGAAGCTCCAACTTGAGTCGGGAAAGTTATTTACAGAAGGAGAATTGGTGCAGCAACGGACTTCGGGGAGGAAGTGCTCAGGAACCCTTTTCCTTGACGAGTTTGGAGGTTCTTTGCTTCATTGTAAATCACGATGTAGATGTTTATCTACATAATTCCAAACGACATATATAGAAATATGTGTATACACATACACACACACACACACACACACACACACACACAACACACACACACACACACACACACACACACACACACACACACATATATGTACATACATACACATATATATATATGTATATATAAGTGTATGCATATATATATATATGTATATATATATATTTCTATATATATATATATATATATATATACTGTATATATATATATATATACTGTATATATATATATATATATATATATATATATATATATATATGAATAGAATCGCCAATGACGATGATGTCAATCAAATAATTCCGACAGTTGTCTCCGGACTCTAACCTGAGACTTGCCCGGTGGCAGGTCTTTACTCTACCGACTATGCTACCGAAACTGTAAGGTTCTTCAACCTTGGGGTTAATCTAACTCCCGCAGCGTTTTAGTCGACTGCTAACTGCCGTCCTAATATCGATTTTACGAAGAACCAACCCCACTTGTAGCTAGTGGTTAGGCTGGTACGTATCCTTGATAGATTTTCCATGTTGTAATACCTGAATAGAATCGCCAATGACGACGATGCCAATCAAATAATTCCGGTAGAGGAAAGACCTTCCACCGCGCAAGCCTCGGGTTCGAGTCCGGGGACAACTGTCGGAATTATTTGATTGACATCGTCGTCATTGGCGATTCTATTCAGGTATTACAACGATGAAAGTCCATCAAGGAAGCCATTATTCCTTGGAGTTGTTTGCTGTGTAATATCTCAATAAAATCATCAGATGATTCTAGGGAGCATTTCTTAGGGATGAAAGGGGTGATGATATTACTGAGTTATTTGAGGAGTCCGTATGTGAGATGATTGGGCGGAGGGGGGAGTTCGGCTTGTGTGTTTTGACGTTACCATAGATATAGCCAGGAGAGTACTCACCGGTAATGGGAGGGATATGCAGATGATTCACGACTGCGTTATTAGCTGCGATGAGTTTGTTGATCCGAACCTTAAGTTTGCTGGTGGGATCACTAGAGATTTTCTTGAATTTAGAAGTGTTGGAGAGAATGTGGTTAATCTTAGAGATATAGTCTTCTTTGTTAAGTAAGACACAGATAGAAGACTTGTCAGCTCGTTGAATGACGAGGTTGGGGTTGTGGAGAGAGTAGGGAGCTATTTTTGTGACTGCGCCTTTTGGTGGTTTTAGCTAATAACTGGGGTTGTAAATCAGAGGAAACAGTAACCTTACCTTCTTTCTGGGGTTGGAAGAGGGACTGAAGGAGGAGCTTTATCTCAGCAACCTTTCCGCTTTGTCGAATTTTGGCTGCAGGTGACAGTTGAATCCAAGGTTGAGAAGTTCCTTTTGATCTTCTGTCAGGGTGTGATCCGAAAGGTTAATGTAACCTTCAGAGCACTGTTGGGAAAAACAAGGGGCCCCGTAAAGGCGGCTCAACTTCTTCGTAGTTTTGCTTTCCATGATACTCTTGCGGTGCTGCTTGACGATGTCCAAAGTAGAAATGATGCTATGTCGGACTTCGGATGCTAGGGAAAAATCGTCAAATTGGTTAATTAAATCATTGAGCTGCTGTTGCTGGATACCAAGCTGTTCAGTTTTTATAGTAGTTTCCCGTTGGATCAGTTGCTTCCTGTATTCCAAGGTAAGAGGTTTGTTTCTGGCTGCCGGTTCATGGATGTTGACATTAGTATAAATGGGCAGTAAGTTTTCTTGTAGACATGTTCGATTGAAGACTTGAGCTAATTTAATATCCACTACCTTGTTAGTGATTTTCTCAATTTTCCGAATTTTGTTTGTATATTGAAGGGAGGTCAAATACAACGTTTCCGAGATCCATGGTGTTATTATAACGAAAAATATTACACAAAATTTAAAATACGAGCTTTCGGTTGAATCATACAACTATTTTCTGGTAAGTAAGAATAAATGTACAAAGCAGGAGTTTAAATAAGAGTAAATAAAGGAACTTGGAGAGTTAGGTCGTAGCTAGCCGTCAGGTACTGGACGGAGGTGAGGTCTTTGCTTCAGCGGGATGTAGCCGGACGTTTGGTTTTTGTTGCCACGTAGCCTCGCTGTGTTATTGTAAAGTACTAACTGTGTCCGTATGTATAATAATAATAGGGGTGTATTGTGTAATGTAGACTCTTTCCAAGATGAGCAGTTCTTGTTGTTGCGTTAAATATTTTTGTATTGTTAACTAAATCTTGTCTGTTTGGAGTTTTGTTGTGTGTTTGTATCCTAGCCTGCACAATAACGCAGTCGTGGACCATCTGCATATTCCTCCCATTACCGGTGAGTTCTCTCCTGGCTATATTCATGGTAATGTCAAGACACACAAGCCGAACTCCTCCCTACGCCCAATTATCTCACAGATCAATACCCCTATATACGGACTCGCCAAACAGCTCAGCAATAACATCACCCCTTTCATCCCTGAGAAATACTCCCTAAAATCATCTGATGATTTCATTGACATATTACACAGCAAACAACCCCAATGAATAATGGCTTCCCTCGATGTGGAATCGTTATTTTCACATGTTCCAATTCTTCTCACGATTGAAATAATCCTGAATAATGTGTACCGCCACCCTGAATTACATCCCCTAAGATCCCGGAGAAAATAATGAAACATCTTCTCCTAGCCTACACAACTGAAGCGCCCTTTAGAGGCCAATCAGGCCAGTTATATCTACAAATGGAAGGAGTCGCCATGGGTTCACCTTGAGAGTGTACTTTTGCTGAATTCTTCATGTAAAATCTAGAGAACAAAGTCTTACAAGACCCCGTCTTAAGACCCTTTTTCTACTGTAGATACGTTGACGACATTTTTACTGAAGTTAGGAATGATTCTCACCTGAAAGGTCTACAGCTACCCATGGAAACAGCCTCTGTACTACAATTCACATATAAACTCAATATACACCACAAAACTCCCTTCCTTGACGTCCTCATCCATTCTGAGAACAACAAATACACGACCAGTGTTTACAGGAAAAAGACTGTCACCGAAAGATGCCCGAATGCAGCAAGTCAGTGCCCCCAACGTTACAAACTTAGCGTCCTTCGGGCATACCTTCGACGCGCATATAAGAACTGCTTTTCTTGGAAAAAATTTCACTCCGAAATAACGCACATTAAACAAATTCTCATTAAACGTTTTCCCCAACTATCCCATTGACAAAGACGAGAATTTTCATCGCCCGCAACACAACACAGCAGGGACAAAAAACACACATTCCACATACACTGTTTATTACAAAAACCAAATGACACCAGCATACAAAACAGACCAACGTATTCACAAAGACATCCTTGCACGCAACGCCACATGTACCAACCCACACGACAAATTGACCCTCATCATATACTACAAAAACACAAAAGTCTCTAACCTTATAATGAGAAACAATATGACTAAAAACAACTCTCTCCTCAAACTGACTAATGTGGTGTACCAATTCACTTGTCTCGAAGAAGGCTGCAAACTTCTCCCCAATGCTTCTTATATTGGTGTTACCACTACCTCTGTGAGTAGGAGACTCACAATGCACGGCCGTGAAGAAAGTATGGGCAAACATGATACAAACACACAACAAAACTCCAAACAGACAAGATTTAGTTAACAATACAAAAATACTTAAACAATACAACAACAAGAAACTAGACATCTTGAAGAGAGTCTACATTACACAATCCACCCCTATCATTAATATATACACGGACACAGTACTTTACAACTACACAGCGAAGCTACGTGGCAACAAAGACCAAACGTCCTGGTACTGTGATCTGATGTCCAGCTACATCCAGCTGAAGCGAAGACCTCACCTCCGTCCAGTACCTGACGCCTAGTTACGACCTAACTCTCCAAGTTCCTTTATCTACTCTTATCTAAACTCCTGCTTTTGTACATTTATTCTTACTTACCAGAAGATAGTTGTATGATTCAACCGAAGCTCGTATTTTAAATTTTGTGTAATGTTTTTCGTTATAATAACACCATGGATCTCGAAAGCCTTGTGTTTGACCTCCCTTCAATATACAAACTATTCGGAAAATTGAGAAAATCACTAAGAAGATAGTGGATATTGAATTAGCACTGGTCTTCCATCGAACATATATATGTAAATATACACACACACATATATATATATTCTTATATAAGTATGAACATATATATATATATATATATATATATATATATATATATATATGTGTGTGTGTGTGTATATAAATACATATATATATACAGGGTATTAGAAAAATTATATCACAGAAACTACATATCTAAGGGAAATGAAACTACAAAGCCGTAATGTTGAGGTACATAAAATTTATTCCTCCAAATTTTAACGAGAAAATCAAAGGTATGGGTATTTCATAAGTGATTTCACAAATGTTCAATATGCATTTCACCTGAGACACTCCTAATCACACCACCTGTTCCTCTCCTAATCCGTTCAATCAAGACCCTCCCATATGTCTTCCCAACTACACTTAACAAGCTGATCCCTCTGACTACTACTACACTCACACCTGTCCCCTTTTCCCTTGTAAAGTGGAGATATACAGGCACTCCTCCAGTCCTCCGGCACTCTACCCTCTCTTAGACAAATATTAAATAACCTCACCAGCCAGTCCACCAATACTGTACCTCCTTTTCTCAGATATTCTGCATAGTATCACTCTAACCCAGGTGCCTTACCTGCTTTCATCATCTTAACAGCTGCCTTCACTTAATTTTCCCTTATTTCTCCTCCATTTCCCTCACTCATCACAGTCATTTTCTTAGCGTTTCCCACTCCAACTACCTTCCCCTTCCTACCATCCTTTACATTTAGCAACTCCCAAAAATACTCTGCCCAACTTCCTTTCACTGCCTCCTCTTCCATTATCATCTCTCCATCTGCATCTTTTACCTTTTCTTCACTACTTGATTCGCCTCTTATTCCTCTCTTAATTTCTTTCAAAAACGTTTTTTGTTAAAAAAAAAATTCTGTCATACTCTTACCCCATTTCACATCTGCTCTCCTCTTTGCCTCCTTTATCTTATGCTTTACTTCTCTTCTCTTTACTTGAAACCTCTCATACGATTCCCTCATCCTACTTTGTAACCAATCTATAAAAGCTCGCTTCTTCTCTTCTACACCATTTTTTGCTTCCTCATCACACCACTGACTACCTTTCCTTCTATTTCCTCCCGTCCTTTTTGTTCCACACACCATCTTTGCACACCTTATGACTCCAATCTGGAGCCATCCCCATTACTCCTCCACTCCTAGTTCTACTCTATCCTTCACTCTCTCCCACTCCTCTCTCAGCTTCATCTTATACTCCTCCTTTTTTTTCTCATTTAGGAAGTTCGCTCTAAGTACCTTCCTACCTTCTGCCCTTTTTCTCTTTCTCCACCTATTCTCCACTCTCAACTTACCTTCCACAAAAAGAATATCTGATATTCCTCACTCTCTCCCCTGAAAACATGTACATCCTTAACTCTTTCCACTATACTCCTGGTTACCAGTATATAGTGCATTAACGCTCCATCTACCACCCTTCCATCCACCACCCTCACCCATGTGTACCTATCGTTGACTTTCTTCCTAAACACTGTATTTGCTGTCATCTACTCTCGAAACAAATCTCCACCATTAACTCTCCACTACGATATTTTCCTGAAAATCCATGCTTCCCAATCGCTCCGTCAATTGGTTCATTTCTTACCCTAGCATTAATGTCTCCCAATACCACCACATTGACATTTCTCCCTAATGCCTCTATGCGCTCCCTCATCCTCTCTTTACCCCTGAGAACCTCCCAAATACACTCCCAAACTCACATTCGCCCCTCCCTTTCAATTTAGTTTCACTCAATGCTAGCACATCCATATTTCTTCTCACAAACATACTGCCTATCTCTTCCCTTTTACTCTCATCTGTGCCACATCCACGCACATTAAAAGACCCAAACCTTAGGGTACTGGTTAGAAAACTCTTAGACCCTTTATGTCTTTATTTATTATTATTATTATTATTATTATTATTATTATTATTATTATTATTATTATTATTATTATTATTATTATTATTATTATTATTATTATTATTATTATTATTATTATTATTATTATTATTATTATTATTATTAATTATTATTATTATTATTATTATTATTATTATTATTATTATTATTATTATTATTATTATTATTATTATTATTATTATTATTATTATTATTATTATTATTATATTATTATTATTATTATTATATTATTATTATTATTATTATTATTATTATTATTATTATTATTATTATTATTATTATTATTATTATTATTATTATTATTATTATTATTATTATTATTATTATTATCATTATTATTATTACTATTACTATTATTATTATTATTATTATAATTATTATTATTATTATTATTATTATTTTCTTTTTTTTTTTAGGAATGTCCCCTTTGGGGCTACAGGTGGCAGGATTCCTAGTCCTATCCCCGTCCCGTTTTTTTTCACCTCGTACGACTCAATTGGGAATACTTGGTGGCAGCACTCTTTTCCCCGACCACAGGGTAGGCGAAACTAGGAAATGAATATACAAAGAAATGGTATAGGGCAGTAAAAAGGGGTGGGGAGAAAGCATAATGGAGGGACACGCAGTATAATAAAAGTGTCATCATTTCACTATGAACATAGACTTTCTCTACTCACAAACAAAATTATTTGAGCTCTACTCCGTAGGGGCGCCCCTTATAGACGCTAAAAATCAACTGCATGCTACTTTGCCACAATAACATGCCGCCAATTCCACATATACAGGTGGCATGTTATTGTGGCGGCTAAGGTCAATCTAGCTGCGGGTCGCGCTAGGCTAACGTGCCCTTCCCGGTGATTGGTGACTTGGTTCGTTGTAATGTGTGCGGCTTCTCTGGTTTTTCTTTATTTCTTTTCCAGTCCCTTGTGGAGAACCTCGACGTTATTCCAGTTTGGGAGATGTCCGTGTGTATTTACGTGTACCACGAAATAGTTAGAAGTTCTGTGGTGACGTAGATCACTCTTGTGTTCGTACACTCCTTTTTCGATGCCGCGCGATGACTCTCCGTAGTACGTGGCCTGATATCCTCCACATGGAATTTTGTATACAATACTGTTCTGGTTTATGATATTCTTGTTTTTATTCGTACTCACTATGTCTCTGATTCTTAATCCCGCGGTATGTGCCACGTGTATACTCTTTGTGGATAGAAAGTTAGTAATTAGTTCTGCTCCTTTTGAGTATGGTACTACCAGGTAATCCTCTTTGGTGGTTTTGTTACTTGTTCTTGATATCATAAATGCTTTGTTTTTTAATTTGTTTAGAAGACCTGAGGGGCACATGAGTTTACGGAAGGCTTTGGTTAAGTATGTCTGTCAAAAATTCATTGCTGCATATCCTTATAGTTCGTAGGTTGAAACCTATTATCACACCGGACTTTGTTCTTGTGCTGTGCCGTGAGAAGTAGTATATGAAATCGTCTCTTTGTGGATTCCTTTAGACGGAGAATTTAGCGCTGCTACCCTGTATGAGTGTATCCGGGAAGATAAGCTTACTTCCATCTCCATTTCTATCGTGAATTTGATATGTTCGTTAACTTCATTCAACATGCGAAGTTTGTTGTTAATATATGACTCTTCTGGTATTATTACTAAAAATATCATCCACGTACCGGAACCACTTAGAGCCTTTTCCTATGATCCGTATGAACTTGTCTACTTCTAGTGTTTCCATATATAAGGACTCCATTACCGCACTCAGAGGTGAACCCATAGCTAAACCTCTATGCTGTACGTATTCCATTCTTTGACAACAAATGCGCCGAAATTAACACATAAAGATATTAGCTCTATGTAGTCCATGTTTTTAACTGGTAACTCATCTTCGCTTATGTTAGTAAGAGCTCTCCTCGCCGCGTTCATGGCTCCTTCTATGTTCACGTTTGTATAAAGAGATTTTACATCAAAACCTCCCATTCTTTTTCTTAAAGTCTATAAATTTGAGTCATTCGATCAGATATATTATATATATAAAATAGACTTAGTTCAAAAACTTAATAGTTAAAGTATTGATTATAATTTCAGGCTGGTGAGCTTTGACATTACTAGTTTATTCACAAAAATTCCAGTAGACGATTTAATTGTCTTTCTCACCGATTACTTGGACAAAATTCCACTTCCTTTGCCTTCTGGCACTATAATTAAACTTATCAAATTATGCGCCAAAGATTGTAAATTTGAATTTAACGGTAATTTTTAATCCCACGTGTTTGGAATGGCTATGGGGAATCCTCTCTCACCTATCATGAGTAATATCTACATGGAATTTTTTGAAAAGAAACTATTGTGTGAAGTTTTACCATCTAATGCGATGTGGTATGGATATGTAGATATTGTTCTTTGTCTGTTGCTACTTAGTGAGGATCTTGATGCTTTATTACATTCTTTTAATAATTTGGTTCTCTCCATTAATTTCACTGTAGAATTAAAAATTAATACTAAATTGCCCTTTTTAGATTGCCTTTTTCTTAGAGAAGGTCATGATCGTAGGTTTAGTGTTTATAGAAAGTGGATTTATGTGTTTTCTTATAAACATTATTACTTTGCACACCATGATAAAGCAAAGAAATCTGCATTTCCTCCATGTTTTTACATGTCTTGCATATATGCAGCCCTGAATTTATTGATAAAGAATCTGAGTCTGTTGTTAATCTAGGTTTGGGATTAATATACCCTAGAACATTTCTAGATAACGCTCTCGTTTTAGCGAGAAAAAAATTCTATAGGATTCAAACTTCTACCCCTTTTGACTTTAAGAACCTTTTAGTATTAACTTTTAGTAACAATCTCTCTCAACTTTTTCATCTACTTAAAACATGGAATATCAAAAATAAATTTCAATAACCCATGTCCATTTAAGAAATTAATGATTAAGAATCACATGTTGATTCAGATGACTGCACATACAAAATCCCCTGCAGATATTGTGAAAAGTATTACATTGGACAAACAGGAAAAGAAATATCAAGCAGAATTAAACAACAAAAATATAGTGTCAAAACAGCACAAGAATACAATGTTTTATTTGTTCACATAAAGATTTCAGTCATTGTATTTATTGGACTAATGCTTCCTCTATTTTTCTTGTAATTCATTTGTCAATAGGAACATAATAGAAAGCAGTATTATACAAGATTCAGAATGTCCTAATCTTAATATCAGTAATGGTATTTACAAGTTAGATAAATTCATAATCAATCAAATCTGTAATCAAGTTGTGACCAAAAGTATTTTGGTGATTTGTGTTGTTCTCTAAGATTCTTTTTTTTTTTTTTTTGCGACTTTTTGTTCATTGCCAGATCCTTTCCTAGTGTTTAGTCTCTTCTCTTATAAACCTTATTGTACTACTAACTTCATCTGTATTCCCCTGAAGTTATGAATAAAACGAAAGCGCTTGGGAATTATTTACGTACACACAAACATATACATCTTGCCACCACACAGGTTCTATAGATAGCCTCCTTTCTTTTCAGACAAACAACCTCGTTACCATAACTTTTACATTTACGTAGCACTGTATTTACCAACATTCACACATCATTCATATAAGTACACACGATTATATATCATAATTGATTTGCACGCAAATTATGGAGTGGAAATATCATAATACTTTAAACATGGAATGTAAATAATTTCAATTATGAAAAGCTCTGTCATCTCAGGTGATGCGTTGTCATCGTATATGACGCACTTGCTCGTCACTTCTCACTTGGCCATTAAAGTGTGTGTGTGAAACACAAGAAAAAAAAATAAGTGGTGTTTGATTCTCAACAGCATTGTTGTAGGGTCTTTCAAATATCCCTGCAATAAAATTGTGTACAGCTGTGGTCATTGGAGACCTTGCTGTTCGAGTATGTGCTTACGAACGATTTCATTCTCCGTAGCCATTTATTTTCACTTCCAATGGTGCGAGCCTATTCTGCCAGTTCTTCCACCTAGTCCTGCTAAATATCCAAGTTATTCTCCATAGCCTACGCAGCTTTGTGTACAGACAGCTTACTACTGCATCCTACATCTCCACATGCGTAATTGGCCTCTCTCATCTGTTTTCTTCTACAGACGTCCCACGCTCAGCGATGATCTACACCCACGTTTCGGACTGAAACATCTTCACGATATATTTCGTCTGTGGAAGCCGCCTTTTCATCGACTCCATACGTCGTCCAGCGTCATTTTACGCAGCAACTGCGAACTCTCCAAGGCGCAGTACGTATTCCAGCTCCTATGCAGTCCCTCCCCGGGCCATTTCCTGCTTACACTGACAGTTCCATACGGCCTAATCACGCGAGTACCAAGTACCCTGTTCACCACGATTAGTACCTCTAGTGGGCACCAACCCTTCGCAGTCTCCTCCACCTCCCAACCACCACTAGCGTCGTTGGTTCTTTGTGTGCGTCCCCACAACCAGGAGTAGCCACCTCCTACTCCCCACCCTACATCGTCTTCTGGGTGCTCCAAGCCGCTGTTCTTACCACAACATCCACCTCTCCGCCTTCATATTCCTGTGAGCTTCTCTGCTATCGCTTCAGCCACCTCCAACAGCCCCTCCGCCCCTCGCCACCATGAACTTAGCTAACATACGAACATTTTATTTTTTCCTTCATTGTTCATGTGACACTAAACTTTTGTTTCAGTTCCCTACTTGTGATTCATTTCCACATTAGTTTGCTACCATTAATTACAGTGCTTGTGTGTTCCCTCCACCTACGTCTCACAGAACTCATCCTACCTTTTGGAACTAATCCACCATTTCGTGACTGTATCCATGGCAATCTGCTATTGATTGGTTTACCAAAGACAAAACAACACCAGTGTTCTGCGCGCTTACCATTACTGCCTTGAGTTTTAGCTCCTTACATATTTCATTACGTTACTTATTATCATTAAATACTACATATATATGATATTAATGTACGCAGTGATATAGTGATAGTACCCACCCTTTTTGTAATTCTTTTGTACACAATTTAAGTTCACTGTGGCTACCCTTGTATGTAATTCTCAACCACATCCACTACAGACTGTCATGCTTACGTTTATAACTTCATTATTCCTTTTGTTTGTAAGGTAAATAGATCATACTTTTGACACCTTCGAGTGCAATACTTCCTTTTGAGTCACTTCATGGCATTTAAGGGCAAACATAAAAAGTTTCAGCCTTTTCCAACAAAGCCCTCGACCTTTCCTCCTGCTGACCCATTCCAATCTTTTGTTATGGCTTTTTTTTCATCCTCTCAATTTTCTTCTCCAAATATGAATACAACTGTGGCACTACTAACCGATTCTTTTTCATTGCCTTGTTTACAGGCCATGGCATTTCTGTACACAACTTCCTTTCGGGAGTTGATGCCGACTTACAAAAGATTGCCATACTTAAGAGCCAAGTCGACTTCAACAGCACACAGGCCGGTGATATCCTTCAATTGGATGTCTTTGATGAGACCCGGTAATACTCTGCTTTGGTAGATAATTTCAATAAATCCTTTGACACACTTGATCCAATAGGTTCATTATCCCCGTTCCATAACTTAGCCAAAGCTGTTAACAAAGGTCCCCACTTTACTCAGGAAAATCCCTCAAACAAAACTCTAACTATAAAAGTACACGTAGAAATGGTTTAAAAATGGCTACCTGGATCTCCCATGATACAATAACTTTAAACATTGTTGTATCCCTTATTTCATATTTTGTATTCCTCTCCCGCTTACAGCCTGATACAATTGAGAAAGTATCCGCAGTTGAATTTCCTCCACAAACAACATTGACAGATTTTTCGAGAAAGTTCAATGACTCCCAGTCTACACGTTCTCAGATTGCAGGCCAATCAGTTCCGCACCCAATACCACAACCTTACTCTGTAGCTCAAGTTACACCACTTCACTCGAGAACACGCACTCCTTCTCGTTCTAGCTATAGATCTCATTCACATCCACGTTTACCTTCCAGAACATGTATTGTTTGCCATTTCTGTCCACAACTTGGCCACCTTGCCACTAGGTGTTGGAAACGTCTATCACTTACTCCAGATCAGTACTGTGACTACCATGGAGATCTTTTTTATCTCACAGCCACAGCCTTGTCCTGCGATACCAAAGTTCACTATCACAACCTCCCTCCCCCACCCCACAAGCTTCTTCCTTTTCTCATCACTCTTCTCCCAAATGATAATGAACCACCCAGCATTCCCACGATGGTTCTTTCCCCACTACTTCCCACTCAAACCATTTCCAAGCCCTTCTTGTGTACCTTTTCTAGCCCTGATATTTGAAACCATGATTAGATTATTGCTGCTACATCGGATACCATCCCCCCTTTCATTCTCCAGCCAACATAATGTCAATTCAGAGTTTCCATTCATTCCGCACTGCAAGAAAGCGTGTCACCATTTTGGAACCCCGATATTCATCTTTACAATGTTAATGGTATCCAATTTCCACTAATTGGTTAAGTTACTTTGATGCTAGTTTTTCTACCACTACTCGTACCCCTGTATTCCAGTTACCTTGTATGTAGCTAATGTTCATTTTCCTGGTGACATACTCATAGGTTTGTTCTTAAAAAAGGAACATGATATTTCTATTTATCCTTCCCAACATGGAATAATTTATTCGAGCAATTTCTTTCCCACCTTACCTTCAGCATTTTCAGCTTGTGCTGTTGGTAACATTTACATGACCAAGCGGTCTCCCACCGGCCAAGTTCCTATTTCAAATGTTAGTGCTACTTCTCATGACAGTGATCCTCTTTTTTCGCGTGAGGATATACCTACCTCTTCTCAGAGTTCTCACCTCTGCTGTGGACATATTTTTTCCGCTGTAACTGGTGTATTTGTTTTCCCTGCATGTCTAAATCAGCCAAAATTGGAACAAAGCACCCCATGAACAATATTGACAGTTGACCAACTGAGCATTCCTCCTCCCCTCTTTTGGATGAACTTTTAATTTGCTGAGCCCCAGTCTCTCGTGTGGTAACGTATTCCAAACACACTTTTGTGGTACTACTTAGCTCTACGACGCAAAATCCTTGTAAGTACCCAAAAATTCACATTTGTGTTTTCCAAGCCAAGGAAAGCGACGTAATCTGTATGGCAGAAACTATCCGTGTCAAATGCATTTCTCTGTTTTCAGCCTTATATTTCACTTCTAAGAAAGGTCGTACATTTTTGCTTATTGCCAATGACACTAATTCTCCCCTCCAACTATACAAAGATTCAAATATATGTGACTTTTGTATACAATTTTCGTGTTCAAATCATAGATAACCAGTTCAGTACTGTTCTTGTTTGTACCACTTCTTCTGATGGGCATACACAATGTGAACCCATTCTTGCAGCACATTTGAATTCAGTTGATTTCCCTGGTGCAGAAGAAAGGTTACTTTCGTTTTGCAATGACTTCAGACACATTATTGTTCTCCCAGATGAACCTCTTGGTGTAACCAATCTATTTCAACATTCCTCTCAGACCAAATGCTCACCCATACTAAATTCCTGCATACATAATGCCTCATAGCAAATGGAATGTGGTAAACATGCTCATTGGTGACATGGTTGCTCAAGACATCATAGAATCTTCATTTTTAGAATAGAACTTTTCGTTGTTTCTAAACCGATGGTTCTTTCCGCCATGTTGTTGACTTTACAGAAGTCAATAAATTAAATGTTCCGGACCGCCAACCAATCCCAGTGTTGCAGGACCTCTTTCACTCTGTCGGTGGAAACAATGTTGTCTTTACCACTTTCAACCTTATATCTGGTTATTTTCAAATTTCCATTGCGCCTGAATCACATCCTCTGTTAGCATTTAGTACACCAAATAAACATTTTCAATTCAGAAG
>NC_134787.1:68828593-68833593 GCF_046742065.1 Oratosquilla oratoria | reverse complement strand
TCCCTCCTCTGACCCTGTCAGAAGCACAATATCGTCAGCAAACAACAACTGACTCACCTCCAACTTTTCTACATTACTCTCACATTTTCATCACGCACCACTCCCACCATGTACACATTGAACAGCCATGGCGAAATAAAATATCCCAAATTATTTACATTCCATGTTTAAATTACTATGATATTTCCACTCCATAATTTAAATGATATGTACTCGTGTGTACTTATGAATATAAATGATGTGTGAATGTTAATAAATACAATGCTAAATAAATGTAAAATTTATGGTAACGAGGTTATTTGTTTGAAAAGAAAGGCTATTTATATAATCTGTGTGGTGACAAGAAGCATATGTTTGTGTGTACGTACGTATGTTTGTCAATATGTGTGTACGTATACTTCTATGTATGGAATGCATGGTTTTGGTGTAACATAAGATTCGGCACTCTGCGTGGTGATAGCCTTAGTGACAAAGTGCGATGGAAAGTATATGTAACAGGAGTATATCGAAATTAAGTAAAATGTAAACTGAACATGTGTGAAAATGTGTAAAGGAGTATATTACTTAAAACTAACAAGTTCATTGAAATTGCATATGAAGTATATTTGAAGTGTATATGAAGTATACAAGAATTAGATTTTGAAGTAGACTACTTTTTGAACACTTCAGTAATTAATCAAATATTCAGGGAATGGTGGTACGACTTCAAAGGTCATAACGAAATTAAACATTGGATTTGGGGAGAGACTGTGAAATAGAGGGAGACTAGTCCCCGGAAGGGGCAGGAGGGTCAACTGGGGAAATATCATATAAATCGAGACCACAGGAAACTTTCTTTATGTGATCAGGGTGCAATACGGCTTAAAGGAAGTAATGCATATTACATGATCTGACTTTATTACCTGAATATTTCTGAATGATTCTCTAAGGACCATGTCTTCCTATGCAAGAATAGCATCAAAGGGTTTAGAAGGTGGGGGTAAGTTAAGAGAGGGTCCTGACTGCGAATGTGACTTTCTGGGAATGGCATGAAGAACACTTATCTATGTAAGCATGGATATCTTTCCACAAGGACAACTAGAAATACTGTAATCTGGCTTGTGCAACGCATTTGTCCTTGCCACGGTGTGTGACAATTGGAGAATCATGAAGAAGGCGGAGCACTTTAGTAATCATGGCAGAAGGGACTACCAACTGATTCACTGAACGGTGTGGTTCGTGGTTATAATCCAATGTAGCTTGATAATACAGGACATTATCAACAAACGTGTAGTTCTGTAAGTTAGGGGGGAGTTTGAAATGCCTGTAGTGTCACCTGATTGAAAGATGAATATTATACGTTTTCACAGTGGATGTGAATGCTGGGCAGCTTTAATGCATTCTTGAGGTTGATTGATGTAGGAGACTGAGAAATTACAGCAACATGCCTACTGAAGGCATCAGCAACTAAATTTGCTTTTCCATGTACATAATGGAAGGTGGGCATGAACTCTTCTTTTTTCAGGAACCAACGAGCAATTTTACCTGGAAGATTCTTATCATAGAACAAATGTAAGATGGCTTGATGGTCAGTGTAGACATGTATTCCATACCCAAGAATGATGTCTTTGAAATGTCTGAGGGCGTACACTACAGGAAGAGCTTCAATTTCCGTGTATGTAATATGGTGCAGGTATTTTCCATGTTGTTACATAAGAACTGCACTTGATTCTGAATAGGATGCATCAGTGTGAAGGGAAGGTTGAAGTTTGGAAATGCTAGGATAGGTGCCGTAGTTAAAGCAGTTTTGAGAGAGGCAAATGTTCTATCATGCTCAGAGGTCCAAGTGAAGGGATTATCCTTCCTTAGTAGAGAAGTGAGAGGTGTGGCCATACTTGCGTAGCCGGAAATGTAGCGCCTATAAAAATCTGAGAAGCCTAAGAAAGGAGTGGACATATTCTACTGAGATAGGTTGAGGGAAATCAGCAACCGCTTTCACTTTGTTATTGGCCGTAAGGATACCATGTGCGTTAAATACATGTCCTAGTAAGCGTATTTCCTTCTTATGGAAGGAATACTTTGTTAACTTCAGTTTAAGTCCTAACTTTGCCAGTCGAGAGAAAACAGCTTGTAGTTTTTGTAAGTGTGTGTGTGTGTGTGTGTGTGTGTGTGTGTGTGTGTGTGTGTGTGTGTGTGTGTGTGTGTGAGTGTGTGTGTGTGTGTGTGTGTGTGTGTGTGTGTGTGTGTGTGTGTGTGTGTGTGTGTGTGTGTGTGTGTGTGTGTGTGTGTGTGTGTGTGTGTGTGTGTGTGTGTGTGTGTGTGTGTGTGTGTGTGTGTGTGTGTGTGTGTGTGTGTGTGTGTGTGTGTGTGTGTGTGTGTGTGTGTGTGTGTGTGTGTGTGTGTGTGTGTGTGTGTGTGTGTGTGTGTGTGTGTGTGTGTGTGTGTGTGTGTGTGTGTGTGTGTGTGTGTGTGTGTGTGTGTGTGTGTGTGTGTGTGTGTGTGTGTGTGTGTGTGTGTGTGTGTGTGTGTGTGTGTGTGTGTGTGTGTGTGTGTGTGTGTGTGTGTGTGTGTGTGTGTGTGTGTGTGTGTGTGTGTGTGTGTGTGTGTGTGTGTGTGTGTGTGTGTGTGTGTGTGTGTGTGTGTGTGTGTGTGTGTGTGTGTGTGTGTGTGTGTGTGTGTGTGTGTGTGTGTGTGTGTGTGTGTGTGTGGTATTGGCTGCATGTTATTGTGGCAAAGTAGCATGCTGTTGATTTTTAGGGTCTATATGGGGCGCCCTTACGGGGTAGAGCCACAAAAGATTTTGTTTGTGATAGAGGAAGTCTCTGTTCATAGTGAAATGATGACACTTTTATTATACTGCGAGTGTCCCTACGTCATGCTTTCCCCCCCTCTCTTTTTACTGTCCTATACCATTTCTCTGTATATTAATTTTATTTTTTCGCCTACCCTGTGGTGGGGGAAAAGAATGCTGCTACCAAGTGTTCCCACTTGAGTCGTACGAGGCGACAAAAACGGGACAGGGATAGGACTAGGAATCGTGCAACCTGTAGCCCCAAAGGGGACATTCCTAGAAAAAAATAAAGGCATAAGAGGGTCTAGGAGTTTTCCAACCGGTACCCTAAGGTTTGGGTCTTTAAATGTGCGTGGATGGGGTACAGATGAGAGTAAAAGGGAAGAGATAAGCAGTGTGTTTGTGAGAGGGAAGATGGATGTGCTAGCATTGAGTGAAACTAAGTTGAAAGGGAGGGGCGAGTGTGAGTTTGGGAGTGTATTTGGGAGGTCTTCAGGAGTGAAGAGAGGACGAGGGAGTGCATAGAAGGATTAGGGAGAAAAGTCAATGTTTTGGTATTGGGAGACCTTAATACTAGGGTAGGAAATGAATCAATAGACTGAGTGATTGGGAAGTATGGGGTTCCAGGAAAATATCGTAGTGGAGAGTTGATGGTGGAGATTTGTCTCGAGAATAGATTATAGAAAATACAGTGTTTAGAAAGAAAGCCAATGATAAATACACATGGGAGAGGGTGGTGGATGGAAGGGTGGTAGATAGAGCATTAATACACTATATACTGGTAACCAGGAGTATAGTGGAAAGAGTTAAGGCTGTACATATTTTAAGGGGAGAGAGTGGGAAATATCAGATAAATGACGGCGGCCTCAAAACTATGTTCGAGGCAGCAACTCGGCCGGTGTTCAGAATTGAAGTCATGGCGGAATACCCTGAGATCACCACCACAGCACTTAAAAGCCTATTGCCATTTCCGACATCCTATATGTGTGAAGCAGGGTTTTCTCCAGTGACAGCAACCAAAACAAAACAACGGAGTAAAATGGACATAAGGAACACACTTCGGGTGTTATTGCTTCCTATTACCCCAAGATAGAACCGTCTCGTTGCAGAGAAACAAGCTCAAGGTTCTCATTGATTTAGCGTTCTAGTGAGTTAAAATGCTCATGCACTTTATATTTGTTTTTCTGGTGTATCTGTATTTAATTTTGAAGGCATGTTTCAATAAACAATTAAATTAAATTAAAGTTATTTAATTAAAGCAATATAAAAGCGCTCAGAGAACGTACACTCTGCCAAGCACTGAGCGATACAGACTGATTTAATAAGTCTACGGAATGTTTACTACCCATATTCAGCTTTAGCGCTGAGCGATCCCAAATAAAACCAAATTACTGAATTATTACTTAACAGAAATCAATCATATATCATAGGGATCCCAAACGACCGTTATGCTACTTGTCACGCAAATCGCGGTAACAGAAATCTACTTTTATTCAAGATATGAAATATTTTAACACACGTACAGATACACGTACGTACGTACACACTTAGCATCCCGGTGAAAACATACTCTCCACCAAGTTTACTTGGCAGAGTGAAGTATCACCCCCCCCCCCAGGGTCTCGGTAAAATTGTCAAACGTTGAACGGTTCGCGGCGACAAAGAGGTTGGGGACCAATAGTTTACACCCTTAACCACACCTCCACCTCGAAGCTCTCCCCTAAATCCTCTGGAACCTATCGTATCATTGGACATGAGTCAATGAACAAAGCTAAAGCACTCAGTTTGCACGACCTTACGAGGACTGTCTTACATAAAGATCATATCAAACTTGTTCCCCGCGGCCTCGACATAGAGACCATTCTTTACCAGAATCACAATATTCCGGCAATAGAAGACCATCAACAATCCTCTCAACCCAAACCTCCAGTTCTCCTTCCCCGCTATTATCTTCGAAATCGAGCAACAAGTTCATAGAATGTATATTCTTGCCTAGGTGACTGGAAACAATATCTACTTTCCGCATGGTCATACCATTGTTCATACCATTAAGCCTATTTCCTTATGTTCATGAATGTTATGCAGTTACCACCATTCCTACACCATTATGTGAATATGTTTTCATGGTCCTGCCTTGCTTTATTTTTTATCTCCGTAGCACTAACATCACTGGGGTCAGTGATAGATTGCGAACCGAGCCATGTTAACATCTCGTATTCTTCGTAGCTGT
>NC_134787.1:68808593-68823593 GCF_046742065.1 Oratosquilla oratoria | reverse complement strand
GTGTGTGTTTTTGTGTGTTTGTATGAGTGTGTGTGTGTGCGTGTGTGTGTGTGTGTGTGTGTGTGTGTGTGTGTGTGTGTGTGTGTGTGTGTGTGTGTGTGTGTGTGTGTGTGTGTGTGTGTGTGTGTGTGTGTGTGTGTGTGTGTGTGTGTGTGTGTGTGTGTGTGTGTGTGTGTGTGTGTGTGTGTGTGTGTGTACGTGATGAGAGCAAGAGCGTTAGCAATGTTATGGTCATAAATAAAGTCAATATAGGTAGTGACCATAGAATGGTGGGTTGTACATCTCAATTCAATTTCAGAGCCGAGAGAAATAAAGTAGTTTTAAAACAGAAATTCAGCCTTACAAAGGTTTAGGATAATAAGAAGATATTTCAGTTAGAAATTAAAAATAGATTCGAAGCTCTAAAAACTAACGAAGACACCATCGAAGATATGAATTTGAATTTAGTGAATATCATTAGGGAATCGGCAGAGAAAGTAGGAGGTACAAAATGTATTAGAGAAACAAATACCCCGAAGCTACATACATATATTACCTAATTAAAAGAAGGAGGACAATGCAGATTAAAAGCGGGAGAGACGAAATAGAAAGAGTAGAACTAAAGCTTATCAACAAAAAACAGTGATCAGAGAAAAGAAAGAGAAACATAGATGAAATAGAGGAAACTATTCGGAAAGGTGAAAGTATTAAAGGGACCAAGCGCAGACATGCTTCAAGACAGCAAATGATATGTTTGAAAGATAGAGATGGAAAAATAATTAAATGCAGGGACAGAATGGTAAAAAGAGTAGAAGAATTTTACCAAGAGCTTTACCTGTCGAATAACATAGTTGAGCCAGTAAATTCATGCGTAGACGTTAGTAGTGTACCAGGGATTACAAAAGAAGTACAATCTTATCTAGAAATATGAAATGAGGATAAGTGCTGGGGAAGATGGTATATCAATAGATCTCTTGAAAGACGTAGGGAAAGAAGTTCATATTAAGTTAGCTCAGTAAACCCAGTGCTTACTTGAAGAAAGTGTTTCTGAATCGTGGTGCAATGCAATAGTAAATTTGCTTCATAAAAAAGGAGACCAGAAGTATCTTAGTAACTATCGATCGATTAGCTTGCTATTAAATGTATATAAAATATTTTCCAAGATCCTTACAAATAGATTAAGTCAAATTTTAGATGGAAACCAATCAAGAGAACAGGCAACCAATTTTTAGTCCAACTTAATAGGCTATCACTTACTCCGTATGAAGCTAATTTAGTAAGTAGCCTTTCGTGGGGGACGGTATCAAAAGCTTTTGCAAAGTCTAAATATATTAAATCTATATTGTTCCTTTTTTCATAATTCAAGATGACTCTGTTGTAGAATTCGAGTAAGTCACGCATGAACATTTCCGTCTGAATCCATGCAGACAAAGCCAAAGACAAAACAGAGTGTATTCCATTTACAACACAACTTCACACTCAGATGCTGACTGGAGGGCCCAACAACCAATCAGGACCCCCTCAACTTACAACACACAATACATCCAACAACTCCTACAACCACTCAGCTAACGTGGGTAATAACCAAACGAGACCCCAAAGGTCAACAGGTAACGAAAGTCATACCTACTGTTTCTTACATAACTCCTATAACCATTCAGATAGTAACTGTTACCAACGAAACCACCAACCCATATCCAGACCCAACCTCCAAATCAGACAATGTTCAGTCCAAAATACATTCTCCTACTCAAACATCGAGTACCGTGATTAAAACTCACTATCTCCCACGTCACGACTACAGCCCCTCACCCTCCAGCAGGGACGCTCCTCAGTTTTAAACAGGGACCAACAACCAAAGAACCTCTGCCTCCCCCCCCCCACACACACATACAAAACAGACAGTCGGGGGAATGCAAACCTAGCCTCCCGCGAGAGAACTCCGTAACATCACCCATAGGTGAACCAGAAGCCCTATGCTTCATGGGTATAGTAGGGAACGTCCTATGCACATTCCTAATAGACACAGACACAAAGATAAGTATACTTTCACAGCTCATATATGCACAATTAGGTGACGCCTATCAGACTGACAGACCACACCTTAGAGGGACCACTCTAGGTGGTACGCACCTAGACTTCACTTCAACTATGAAATTCTCCATAATCATTGTAAATATTCCATTTCCCCACTCACCAGTACTTTCTACGTGGTCGATGCTTGGATCCTTGAATATGATCGCATTTTAGGATTACAATTCTTAGCCAATCACAATATTACAATAAATACAAACCTTGCTATGCTCAAGTTAGGTGACGTTGAGATCCCACCATCACCTATCCCGAAGCTTTTAGGCGTCTTAGTGAGCACACTCAGTGCCCACTCCTACCTCACACGTCACCCTGCCGGAGTGTCACAACATCTTGCCTGCAACCAAGTTTGCCCACCTCAGCATCTGCTGACATCACCACAACACAGGATGCCATCGCAAGCCCCTGAGTCAACATCAGGCGATACCTCCAACATTACGACACCTTTCCCCACCCACGCAGGTATGCCAAGTCAGACAACACCACACCACCCCCTTTCCCCTTTCCTCAACACACGAATTCTCACCAATTGTATTTTTTCTGGCAAAAGTAGGATTATTTCCACAACCATACCTGGTGCACTTTCAGGCCAAGACATAATTGTGTCACCAGATGCCTGTAGGAGAAAGAATCTCCATATGCCTGGTGTATTAGATACAGTTAGACAGGATAAAGTGGCACTCATTTTGCTAGAGAACGTCTCACATACCCCAGTTAAATTAAGTATGGCTCAACTATACATAAACCCCATTCAGGAAGCACGCACCACCCCTATCAACACCATCACCACCATGCCAACTCCCACACCCCCACACCTCTCTTAAAGATATCCCGGTTGTAGACTTCCAAGAAGCCAAAAACAAACTTAAGAATCTTCTTTAGTTCCATCGTAAGGCGATCGCCTTAGAAGGTAAATCCTTGGGAAAGATATCCCTGGTTAAACACTATATAGACATATCCCCCACACCTATATTACGGCCTATAGAATTCCTCAAAATAGAAACCTTTTTACCTCAAACTACGTGGACAAGATGCTAGAACAAGGTATCATTCGACACTCCCATTCTTCTTGGACGTCCCCACTACTCCTTGTTCCTAAAAAGAAAGAAAAAAAAAAAAAAAAAACGGGTCCTTCAAACCCGTCAATGATTTCCATAATATCAACACACACACCACACCCAACCGCATGCCCATGCCCGTTATGGGAGATGTACTCCAGTTCTTGGTAAAGAGAATTCAATATTTTCTATCTTGGACCTTAAATCTGCATTCTGGTATATTAAACTCGGGGATAAGCCTTTAGTATTGATGAAGAGCATTACGAATAGAAACCTTTTTATCTCAAACTACGTGGACGAGATGCTAGAACAAGGTGTCATCCGACACTCCCATTCTTCTTGGAACTCCCCACTTCTCCTTGTTCTAAAAAAAAAAAAAAAAAAAAAGGCGGGTCCTTCAAACCCGTCAATGATTTCCATAATGTTAACACACACACCACACCCAACCGCATGCCCATGCCCGTTATGGGAGAGGTACTCCAGTTCTTGGTAAAGAGAATTCAATATTTTCTATCTTGGACTTTAAATATGCATTCTGGTAGATTAAACTCGGGGATAAGCCTTTAGCATTGATGAAGAGCATTACGAATAGAAACCTTTTTACCTCAAACTACGTGGACAAGATGCTAGAACAAGGTATCATTCGACACTCCCATTCTTCTTGGACGTCCCCACTACTCCTTGTTCCTAAAAAGAAAGAAAGAAAAAAAAAAAAAAAAAAAAAAAAACGGGTCCTTCAAACCCGTCAATGATTTCCATAATATCAACACACACACCACACCCAACCGCATGCCCATGCCCGTTATGGGAGATGTACTCCAGTTCTTGGTAAAGAGAATTCAATATTTTCTATCTTGGACCTTAAATCTGCATTCTGGTATATTAAACTCGGGGATAAGCCTTTAGTATTGATGAAGAGCATTACGAATTTGACCGTATACCCTTAGGGCTAAAGAACGCCCCTAGTACACTACAAAAACTCATAAATAGCATTTTCAAAGACAGATTAACCAAATTCCTTTTCGTCTATCCAGACGACCCAGTAATATTTCCCCCTAGTGTGGAAGACCACCTTGACACCCTTAGGTACGTTTTACAGACCATCGGTGATGCTGGCCCCAAGATCCAATTGTCAAAATGTAAATTTCTTCAAAGAAAAATTATACTCCTCGCCCACACAGTGGACAAGGAAAAAATACACGCAAATTCAGATAAGATCAGAACCATTACTGAATTTTTCATCCCAAAGAATGAGTACCAACTCTTCTCCTTTGTTGGTACAGCAACATATTACAGACATAAAAAAAAATAGTGGAATTAGCTGCTCCCACTTACGAAATTCACACGTAAGAACACACCCTTCAAATGGGACTCAGAAGAACAAGAATGTTTCCAGAGAATAAAAAAACGGCAATAACGAGGGCACTGGTCCTCGTGGTTCCCGACTTCACAAAGGTATTCTTTCTGTTCACGGACTCATCCTCTCTTGGGATAGGTGCAGTTCTACAACAAATAGATTCAAACGGGAAACACAGAGCGATAGCTTACGCGAGCCGGGTGTTGAATCCTGCAAAGCGTAATTACTCCACCATCCACTTGGATGCTCTTGCTATGGTCTGGACTCTAAAGCATTTGCGTGAACTCGTCCTAGGACACAACAACACAATCACGACAGACTGTCAACCTTTAACAGATTTTTTCAAAAGGAAAACTTTACAGGGTGAGATAGCAAGGTGGCACACAACCATCTTAGAGTTCAATCCAGAGATTGCCTACATAAAAGGTATGGCCAATGTCGTAGCAGTCGCGTTTACCAGAAACCCCCTGATGTCAACAGTTCCAACCACCCACTGTATTTCCCCTCAGAAACTTCAAAAGGAACAGAGAAACGATCCAAGTTGGTTGCATGTAATTCTCCACATAGAAACGGAAGGCACTCTACAAAAAAGGCCCTCTACCCCCCTTTGGAAATTACATCTAAAAGATAAAATTCTTAAAAGAGGCATTGCTGCTACAGCCCAAACAATAATCCTAAATTCATTGAATCCTAGAGTCCTATTGATGATCCATGATAGTCCCATTACAGGTTATCCCGGTAGAGATAGATGTTTAGCAAACACCAGACGTGTATATTTCTGGCCTGAGATGGCCACCGACATCACCCGTCACATAGAACATTGCGCTACCTATAGCAAACTTTGTGGAGCTGGCCCCAGACCACTCCAAATTCGAGAGGTATCCATCCCCTCAGAACCATGAGATACTATGAGTGTCGATCTTTTGAAGCTACCTCCAAGCCGTCAAGATTCTCATTACGTCCCGGCCGCGTTGGATTACTTTCCAAAGTATACACTACTAGTGCCTCTACCAGATAAATCAGTAGAAACAGTGGCCAAAGTATTAGAAGACAATATGTTCAGCAGGTATAACATACCTCATCAAATTTTCTCTGACAGCGGCACACAATTCAGAAACGAAGTCCTCTAAAACATAGCCAAACTTTACCATACCAAAAGGATATATGCCACAGCAAATTACCCATAAGGAAATGGGCTTGTGGAGAGAATAAACAGAAAAATTCTTGAAGTCCTCCGCCCCTACAAGAGTGTCTTTACGACACATGGGAAGACTGGCTCCCACAAGTACTGCCAGCATTAATGGTTCTATCAACTCAGCAGCAAAGAACTCTCCCCACTTCATAATTTTCTATCAACATCTCCGTATGCCTTATGACATACTGGAGAAACCCCCTCCTCCCCTATATACCATTATGCAAAATGCGTAGAACTCGCCATGCACTTGATTCACAAAGAAGTAAAAAAAAAAAAACAATAAAACAATATAAACACTCTCGATCCTTGAGTCTCACTCCAGGTGACGTTGTCATGCTTAAACACCACAACAGACCAAACAAACTTAAACCAAATTTCTTTGGCTCCCTTGTAGTAGCGGAAACACTAGGCAACAACAGCTACCACCTTATAGACCCGTCAGACGACACCCTCATCACAGCACATGGGGAGAAACTAAAACCAATCAAATCAACACTCGATATTAATACCGTCCTAGACAGACACGGTTTCCTACCAAACCGACCCCCACCTACCACCCTACATCACCCTCCTGCAATCAAGAAATCTTAACCTCCTACCTCTCACATGTTACCACGCTCCAGGCAGTAAATCTCTATAAAATTCTAGATTCTTCCTCCCTTAGATGGCAGGTCGTCATGCTTACCTAAGTGGAAAGTGATTACGACCTCTATTCACTAGACTCTTTCCCACTGTATAAAAAAACCTTCTCCACTTTTTCTTTCGGATCGTGTTCACCAGGCAGAGTTGTACACCCATACACCCACCCATATATTCGCAACAAAACAGAAATACATTCAGAAACAAATACTTAACCACACTCCTATTCTAGCAAGCAACCCAAAACCTCCTCCATTTAGTAAACTAAAAACTACACTCTCCATCACATTAACAAACCTCCACAAGCATCTTTCCCACCGATCGACTTCAAGAGTATTACCCCCTTATTGAAACAACACTAGGTACAAATGCAATCTATGCACATATCCATCTCGACCCACAAAATAGACTCATAGGTTGGAATATAATCCCATTCCCATACACCTACAAAAAATTCGGCTATTACCCTCGATGTTCAACCCGCCACCATTATAAACTTTGACGACGGTCAATGGTACTCCAACACCCCACAAACCTCAATCCCTTTCATTAAACCAATAAGATTATGTAGTCTGGCTAAACGCCACCCAATCGGATACAATACTATGACTCACTGCAATTCCTCACACTCACATTCCCGTCAAGCATTATATCCCTAAGTTCATTTGCCTTCCTAATCCTCTTCCTCTTCATTGGTAGACTAGTCTATATCTGCGTGCTCCAGCGCGTTAGATAAACCCATAACCAAACCCCCCATACAAATAATACAAGACAAACAAAAATCCTTTACTTATTCATAGTATTTTATAAAATATATCCTGAATTTATTCTTTCTTATTAATATTAAGTCTCTTCTTGTATAAACTTATGTATACACATATGTAAACCTAGAGAACATATCTCACCAAGAGATGCTAGATTAATATTCCCCCTCTTTATATCTCGTTATAACTCCAACTTCACGACTCACAGAAACGAGTCCCGTTACCCCAGAAGTGAACATTTTTAAAGTGTTGAATCACAGGAAAGAGTCCCGTTACACTTAAGCGATTACATAGTCCAACTCACAGAAAAGAGTATCCATTTTCCACCAGTGACAGTAGACAAAGTGGAACTCCCACAAAAAAGTCTAATCCCGCCACACTAGGATTAAGTGGCACAATATTTCAAAATATCTCCCAGAAATGAGTGAAGTGAAAAGATGTAGAACCGAGTGTATACTGATTTTAATGAAAATTGGAGTTGGTCACCCAATTCTAATAACTAGAACAAGTGAGTATGCCATGATACCTACTTGACTACACCTTATTAACCTATGACTATTTAACCCCGGCTCAACTTCTACTATTTTGTGTGTGTGTGTGTGTGTGTGTGTGTGTGTGTGTGTGTGTGTGTGTGTGTGTGTGTGTGTGTGTGTGTGTGTGTGTGTGTGTGTGTGTGTGTGTGTGTGTGTGTGTGTGTGTGTGTGTGTGTGTGTGTGTGTGTGTGTGTGTGTGTGTGTGTGTGTGTGTGTGTGTGTGTGTGTGTGTGTGTGTGTGTGTGTGTGTGTGTGTGTGCGTGCGTGCGTGTGTGTGTGTTTGTGCGTGTGTGTGTGTGTGTGTGTGTGTGTGTGTGTCTGACTTCATAAAGATATTAAGGTTATCTGTTACTTAAATCTTCAGCTATATAGTCTTCCAGGGCACCACCAGTCCCACAACCATTACAAAGACAATGACTATAACTTGAATCAGTAAAGCCACCGATTGAAATACAATGATCATTATCAATATCACTTGTATCAACACCAACATCAACGCCGACTCTAACACTAACAGCAGCAGCAACAGCAATACCAACACCGACACCAACACCAACACCACCACCAACACAACCGCCAAAACTATCACAACCACCTCCACAACCACCGCCACCACAGCCATTACCACCATCATCATCATTTTTTCTCGTCACTATATTTATCATAATCGAGGACAGACTGCGTTAACACGATCTGAATACATCAGCATGATATTCGTAGGAGTCTTCTAAAATTTCCTCTTTTTCTTTTTCCCTTTTCGCTGAAGATTCCAGAAGATAATAACGGAATTCCTGGGAGGCTCAGGGATTTTTTTTTCTCGAAAATTCCACGTCCGAAACACTGATTAAAAAAGTGTAAGTCATAGAGTACAAGGAACAAAAGAAAACGAAAACGAAAATAAGAATAAGATAAGGTATAAGATGAGCTCAATTCATCCCCTCAAACTGGTCACACAACCCTTAGACCTTCAATGAGCTGCCGCCTGACGATTTTATTAAACTAAAGAAGGCAGGCTCGGGATGTTATTTTTCTATTTTCTCTTTTTTCATTTTTATTTTTTTGGTCGAACAGTATTTTGTTTTATTCATGGTCTAATTCATCTGTTAAACAAAATATTTTTAGCCAAAGATACATTTCCGTAGAGAGCGTCATTGTACTTCAGCAGAAAAAGAAATAGATTTCATCCACATGTAAGTAAAAACAATGTCACCAACCGATTGAACCAGTGGCTACACCTTTAAAATCTACTTTGTCAACTACGTCATAAATCTTTTGGCTGTTAGTTTACCTGTTTATGTATTTCTTTATTTATGAATCTTATTCTATTTATTTTTATTTTTTTCTTCTCAGGCTTCTCAACTTACACTCTCTGGAAAGACGAATAGTATGGGTTGATCTAATAGAGGTATTCAAATGGATCAAGGGCTACAACAAGTGTGATGCAGGCAAGGTCAGATTAAAAAGGCGGGGCAGGACTCGTAGTACTATGTTTAAACTAGAGAAATTTAGGTTTAAAAACAAAAAGTCAAAAACATTTTTACCAATAGAGTGGTTAACGAATGTAATAGATCTAGTAAGCCTGTAGTAAGTGCTGAAATGATTGCTGTATTAAGAGAAGATTAGATAACTTTATGGGTAAGGATGACAGGTACTAAGGAAGAAGGACCTGCCTGGTGCAGTCTTTATGGTCTCTTGTAGTCTCCTTCATTTGTATGTACTTATGTTCTTAATCGTTACAGCCCGTCAATATACTATCCAAATGTGCTCAAAACAATTCATCGCAATCAATTATGACCGTGAGCAGCCTAAATTACTCTCAAAATAATGATAACTCTCGACATAAAAAAAAATATATTTGTTGAACTAAGAGGATCTATAGAACTAATTAAATCTCCTTTACAAAGCTCATTAAAAAAATTCAGTACAGCCGCTCTATCTAATCAAAACATTATAGGTTCAAATGACACTAAATAGTGTAACAACGAGATCCCGGGCTCACAGCGTCCAAGTGGGAGAATATATATTTGTATATATTTTTAC
Organism: Oratosquilla oratoria; assembly: GCF_046742065.1. Lineage (NCBI taxonomy): Eukaryota > Metazoa > Arthropoda > Malacostraca > Stomatopoda > Squillidae > Oratosquilla > Oratosquilla oratoria. The sequence goes on along the minus strand of NC_134787.1, from coordinate 68,813,937 downwards.
ATATATATATATATATATATATATATATGTATATATATATATATGCAATAAAAACACTAGGAGCGTGTGTTCACAAATGCGTAAATAACCACTAGGAAAAGTAAACTAACGAAGCAGAGCGCTTTCGTGTAATTACATCTTCAGTGCAGATACAAAGAAGGAATTCCTTCTTTGTATCTGCACTGAAGATGTAATTACACGAAAGCGCTCTGCTTCGTTAGTTTACTTTTCCTAGTGGTTATTTACGCATATATATATATATATATATATATATATATATATATATATATATATATATATATATATATATATGGACTATATTATGACAAATAAAATTGAAGGTGAAAGAAGTTGATGAGGAGAAATGGGAGAATTTTACGCCTTAACGTTTCGACCCGCAGGGTCTTGGTCACAAAGCTAACAACTCAAACGTAACCGGATATTTTATACACGGACGGGTCATCTTATGGGACGCTTCGGAGAGCTTGTTATTTTATCTGCGTATTCTCTTTGTGTAGGATTTGGCGCTTTCACTTTTGATAATATTGAATACAGACAACATTCTGGCCTCGCCATGGGTAGTCCTCTTTCTGCAGTGTTAGCAAATTTATACATGGAAATACTCGAAACAGAAGAATACATGACTATAATAGGTAGGAATAGTAAATGGTTTAGGTATGTTGATGACATACTCGTAATTGTACCTAAAGATACAGACATTAATAACAAACTCAGGAGATTAAACAGTGTAAATGAAAATATACAATTTACTGCAGAAAATGAAAATAACGGAAAATTACCTTTCTTAGACACAATTATCCATAGAATAGATAAAAATGTGACACTTCTACTCAGGACATGATGACAGAACTAAAACAGGTATTGTGATAGGTTTCTTCCTCAGAGCATTTCGTATATGCAGTGAAGAATTTCTAATTCTTGAATTGCAACATATTTATGAGACTTTCATCAAACTCAAATATCCAAAAGGTCTCTTATGTAGGTTGAAAAAGAAAGCCAAAGAAATAATTAACAAAAGTAAAGATGAAAATAAAAATAAGAATGATAATAATTGTAATAATGAAACCAGATATATCACAGTACCAAACTCTAATGTTAATTCATACCTAGACACTTTTCTTCTAAAAGCGGGTATCAAAATAGCCAGGACGTCAGGTAGCAAAGTAGGACATTTGGTAACACGTAGCGACAATAATCCCACTAACGAAAACAGCGTTGTTTATAAAATCCCGTGTAAAAGCTGTCCCTCTTCATATTTTGGTGAATCTGGTCGCGGGCTTAATAAAAGGATAAATGAACATAAAAATGACGTAAAAGCCCATAGGACATCTAACTCCATAGTAATACATGTGGATAAACATGGTCACCTTCCAGACTGGAACAACACAACCGTATTAAATAAAGGATCATCCAAGAAACTAAGGAAGACAATTGAGGCAGCATATATCAACACTAATAACAACATTAACCATAGAGAAGGATTTATATGTTTAGCAAAAGCCACAAGCTTATTAATAATAAAAGAATACGCAGATAAAATAACTAGCTCTCCGAAGCGTCCCATAAGATGACCCGTCCGTGTATAAAATATCCGGTTACGTTTGAGTTGTTAGCTTTGTGACCAAGACCCTGCGGGTCGAAACGTTAAGGCGTAAAATTCTCCCATTTCTCCTCATCAATATATATATATATATATATATATATATGTATATATATATATACATATATATATATATATATATATATATATATATCAACGATGTTGGTGATGAAAAGTCCTGAAATCATGTTAGGAAACCACTGTCCCTTTGAGATGTTTATATTTGGTAGGTATTCTATTAGTGTGCATTCTCCCATCTTCCTCCTGAACCCACAGCCAGGTTTATTTAAGATAGCAGCTTTGTCTCAGTCGAGACAGGGATTGAACTGACGCGCATGCTGGAACACTGCTGAACTCTCTTGCCCGTATCTGCTATAAGGTTTGCGTCTGTTGTATCTTATCCCCAAGTCTTTACCTGCCTGGTCAATGTAAACTAAGTCGCAATCTTTACATGGAACTGAATAAACACTTGGATTGTGTTCACCTTTCAACCTTTGATAAACATTTACTATTTTTTCAATGGTGTTCCGGAAAAGGAGACAACAAAAGAACTTTTGTGGATAAAATGGGCAGTGTTGGAGGGGGTGTTGAGAATCTAGTTCTGGCATGGCTGAAAGCTTTATTCAGGAACCACGGTGGGTAAGCTACTTTAGTGAGTTGGGACCTGATGGAATCTAATTCATTATCTAAAATATGGGGACTACAAATCCTAAAAGCTCGGAGAAAAAGCCCCGAGGCTACACTTCTTTTTACGTTATCGGGTTGTTGACTGAAAAAATAAAGTTAACTGCTTGAATGGGTGAATGGGTATTTTTTCCATAAGTCGTCTATTCCCATTATTCATAATTAAAATGTCTAAAAATAAAAAATAAAAAAAAGATATCTTTACCTCTTCTTCCCATTCAACTTTGAATTTAATAGTGGGAGCTAATTGGTTCAGTTTACCAAAAAAATTGTCAAAGGGACAACTTTCTTTTCAAAAAGTGAGAATGTCATCAACGTATCTAAACCAGAACACACCCGAGGGATTGGTAGTTGGAAGAAGAAAACTTTCGAAGAATTTGATAGTGGGAGCTAATTGGTTCATTTAAAAAAAAAAAAAAAAAAAAAAAAAAAAAATTGTCAAAGGGACAACTTTCTTCCCAAGAAGTGAAAATTTCATCAACGTATCTAAACTATAACATACCCGAGGGTTTGATAGAAGAAGAAGACCATCGAAGAACTCCATGTAGAGATTGGCCAAAACAGTAGAAAGATTGAAAATGGAATTCTGAAGAGAAAAGAAAGTTTAAAGAAACACAAGTGCGAACTAGAGAAAAAAAAATTAGATAGGAAAAGGGGATTTGTTCTGGAATGAACAAAATGTCATCAGCACAAACGCTCGTAAATAAAGATGCAATGTCGAGACTTAGTATATTACGACCTAAAATATGATATTCCTAACTTTTGAAATGAAATCCTCTGAATGCTTAATATGGAGTTGGAAAATTTACCCACAAATGCTGAAAGCAATTCCACAAACCATATGGATAAGTTATTGGAACAAGGACCCATAACAATGTTAGGGCTAATTTTGCTTTATCAAATAAATCAATAGAATCAAATAAATCAATTAATACATTGAAAGGAAAAGCAGCATATAAATATCAATAAATGAACCGAGGAGGCAAAAATTCTCTGCTAGTGTATTGTAGCATACTGTCCTAAAAACAAAAAAAAAAAAAAAAGAGTACGTGCGTGGCCCGAAGAGAATCTAAAAGACGATAATCGAGCCCAGAAATTATGCCATCTCAAGGAGGAGTGGGGAAAATGTCGAAGTGCTGCACCACCTGTAGGAGGAACAACACTTCATTGCCAGGTCGGGTGCCTTCTGTCCATCCTTCTCCATCCAATTTGAGATGGAGAAGGAGGAAAATGGTAGACTATCATTTCTTGACGTCATGGTTACGAGAGTTGGTTCCACTTTTACCACGGGAGGGCACAGGAAGGCTTCTCGAGTATGACAGCTGTCACCCGGTGGAACACAAAAGAAGCGTGGTTAAAATGTTGTGGTCGAGGGCGGAGAAAATGTGTTCCACGGATGAGAATATCTAGAAGGAGAAGAGCCACCGTAGGAGGGTCTTCAGAGACAATGGGTAGCCCAGATCAGTGATGAAGAGGTGGACAACGACTCAGGAGAACAACAGAGTAGGTGAGAAAAATCGTAACTCGTATAGAATTACGATATCGTATGTAAAAGGGGCGTCAGAAGTAACAGCGAGACTACTAAGAAAACAAGAGGGTAGAAGTGGCGCACAAACCGATGAACACCTGCATCGGGTTTTGACGAAAGTGAAAGATGTAGAAAGTGTAGCCAATCAGATGTGGGTGGCGTACGATGTAAAGTGCAAGAATTGTGAGGCCCATTATGTAGGAGAGAGAAGTAAGAAGTTGGCGACACGATTACAAGAATATCGGAGGGCAGCGAATAGGAAGAATATGAGCTCGGCGATACTGAGACACTGCAAAGACCAACAACACGAGATAGATTGGCAGAATGCGGGCATCAAGTATAAAGGGGCCAGTAAGGGTGTCAGTTTATTTCTAGAAGCCTAGGCAAGTGACCAGGCTAGCATTAATAGATACGTCAACTTAAACCCTATTTACAAGGACACTAGGGACAGGCTGGACAGAAGGCATCCAACCCGGCAGTGAAGTCTTGTTCCTCCTACAGGTGGTGCAGGACTTTGACATATCCCCCATCCTTCCTTGCGATGGCATCATTTTTGGGCTTGGTTATTATCTTTTTACTTGTCTCCGGAACACGTCACTATTTTTTTTTTTTTTTTTTTTTTTTTTTTTTGAGTATAATATACTACAATAAACTAGCTGGAGGATTTTGTCTCCTCGGCTAATTTACTAATATTTGTACGCTGTTTCTCCTTTCTATGTGTTTATTGGTTTATCTGATTCTATTGGACTATTTTGTCTCTTCTTTTTTTGTATTTCCTCCTTTGTATGTGGTTTTAATTTGGTTTTACAGATCATTTACATGTACATATTTGTATATATGTGTATCTATATGTATTTTATTGACATGGTTATTTTGTGAACTGGTGTCCTACTTGGTGATGAATGCACTGTCTGGAGAGTAACGGTCGCTTGGGAGACCTTTCCCTGGGTGGCACATATATGTATATATATATATATATATATATATATATATATATATATATATTTATATATATATATATATATATATATATATTTATGTGTGTGTGTGTGTGTGTGTGTGTGTGTGTGTGTGTGTGTGTGTGTGTGTGTGTGTGTGTGTGTAATTATACATCTTGAAAACAGCCATGTTGAATACATGTAGACATTTTGTATTAAAATTGTTCAAATTTTCGAGCAAAACCTCTCTGTGAATGTGTGAGAGTACTTAATAGAAGTCTAAACGACATCTGAATGTTTATTATCTCTAAGATGTCTTTCGACCGCACTGGCCACACCAAGAAACATAACATTACTTCTACTAGAATATGCCAGACTTCAACGCGAAAATTCTTTTCAAAGAAAACTATGTTCGCCGACTCGCCATGAACGAAGCCGTCTTAATCAATTAGAAAGCACCTTCCATCAATATACATTCTATGCATGCTATGTTAGTTCTTGGAACTACCTTTGCCTTATAGAAAAAATTACCATTTAACAAATGAACTTCAGCTGGTGGATACGGAAATAGAG
>NC_134787.1:68798593-68801093 GCF_046742065.1 Oratosquilla oratoria | reverse complement strand
CACACGAAGTCGTGGTATTTTCTCAACAGGTCAGTCAATGGTTCTGCTACATCTTGTTTCTCAGATAAGTGAAGATTTTGTAGTATCTGGGAGTTTTCCAAGGGAATCTCAGGAGGATTAGGCAGGTTATCAGGAGGCTCTTCCGATTTTATTGTGGTAGAGCTGCAAATTGGAATTGGATCTCTGAAATGATAAGGTTTTAAGGTATTTATGTGACAGAGACGGGAACTCTTTCTTCTGTCTGGAGTTTTGATTATGTAGTTGAGATCACTGGCTCTGGACAAGACTTCATAGGGTCCTTTGTATTTAGCCTGCAATGGATCTCCTGGTATGGGAAGATAAAGTAACACTTGATCTCCTGGAGAGAAAGTTCTAAGTTTAGAATTTTTATCATACCGACCTTTCATTACTCGTTGAGCATTCGCCAAGTTCTCTCTTGCCAACTTCCAAGCTTCTAACAACTTCTCGGTGACCTGGGACACGTATTTCAAAGAAGGAACAGGTGGTTCTTCTTTCATCCATTGTTCATGAAGTATCTTTAGGGGACCACGGACTTCATGACCGAAGACTAATTCTGACGGGCTGAATCCAAGGCTTTCTTGAATTGTTGTTCGGGTGGCGAACAACAAAAAGGGGAGTCCGTCTTCCCAATTTCGAGTGTTCTCAGCACAGAAGATTCTTAACATTGTCTTGAGCGTTTGGTGAAAGCGCTCTAGAGCACCTTGTGATTGAGGATGATAGGCGGAGGAAGTTACATGATTTATACCTAGTGTTACAAGAGTTTCTCTAAACTTGTTGGAAAGAAAATTACTTCCTTGATCACTTTGAATGTTCTTAGGAAATCCTACCATAGTGAAATATTTCAACATTTCTCTGATTATGTTTTGAGCTTTAATATTTTTCAAAGGAATTGCTTCTGGAAAACGAGTGCTCATACACATGATTGTGAGAATGTACTGATTTCCTTTACTTGAAGGAGGTAAAGGTCCTACACAGTCAATAAGAACTTTTTTAAATGGCTCTTCCATTACAGGAATGGGATGGAGTGGAGCTTCTACAATTTTCTGGTTGGGCTTACCTACAAGTTGACATGTATGACATGTTTTACAATATTGGGCAACATCTTTGACAACCGTGGGCCAATGGAAATGTTGGGTTATGTTGAACAAGGTCTTTCTTACCCCTAAGTGACCTGCTAAGGGAGTATCATGAGCCAATCTTAGAACATTATTCCTGAAACCAAGAGGGAGGACTATTTGATTCCTTACTTGCCATGGCTGGTCAGCGGTTGCGGTGGATGCTCTCCATTTTCGCATTAGGACTCCGTTTTCTATATAGAAACCTCGTGACATATTTTCAACTTCTGGAGATGAAACAATCTCGTACAAATTTTTAAGAGAATGATCTGACTTCTGTTCTTTGATTAATTCTGCTCTAGATAGAGAAACTGGTGAAGAAGAAGATGGGTCAGTTTGGGAGAATAGGGATTCTAAATTATAGGTCTCCTCTTCAGATTTCTTGTACTGAGATCTGGTCACAGCACAAGCGGGAAACAACTGTAAGTTATCTGAAGGTTCTACTGAGGTCTTAGGGTTATTTGTTATTAAGGGAGAAATGACTTTGCTTCCAGCGATGTCATTGGCCAACAATAAGGATATTCCTACTATGGGAAGAGAGTCTACTACTGCTACTTTAACCATTCCGGTTGTTAAATCAGACCGCAAGAAAACATTATGTAATGGACATTTTACAATTCCTCCAACTCCTTCTATCAATATATCATAACCTGTATATGACTCACCCAGATTCTGCAAGACAGAATTTAAAATCAGACTTTGCTTTGCTCCTGTGTCTCGGAGTATGGAAATAGGATATTGTTGTGAACTACTACTATGAGATATAGTTCCTGAAGATACAAATGGTTTGAAACAAGGATCATGATTTGATGAGGGGGGTTCTACATTACTTGACAATACCGGCTTCTTTGGTAGTTTATCCTGAATAGAGGATTTTGAATCATCTGATTTTATATTACTTACAAGAGTTGGTGTCTTATTGGAGAATGAGGGCGCCAGTCTCTTTCTGCAATTAGAAATGTGATGGCCAACCTGTTTACAATATGAACAAGTTACAGGGGGATTAGTCTTAAACCTTTCCATTCTTTGCCAAGGTTGGTTTGGAGGATATTGATTGAAATCAGACCTGTAACTGAAATGTGATGGGCTAGACTGATTTTCAAAGTGTTTCTTTGGGGACCAAGGATCAGAGTATTTTGTTGAATCTGGATTATATGACTTTGACTTTTGGGATTCCATTTGTCTTGACTTAGGTTTATGATTTAGTGTGAACTCATCAGCCAGTACAGCAGCTTTAGTTAAAGTTTCGGGAACATGATCATCTATAAAAATCCTAAGATCTGTCTCTAAGGTATTCTTAAACTGCTCCAATAAAATCAACTGCTTAAGTCTATCTAAGGTGTCCGTTTCACTAGCCAAACACC
>NC_134787.1:68781093-68791093 GCF_046742065.1 Oratosquilla oratoria | reverse complement strand
TTGGGTTGCGTCAACGTATCATCCATACACAAACATTCTCTACTCACACCTCATTTTTCAGGTATCTTTTAACTCAGTTGTAAGCAAATTCAATAATCCTTTCAAATATTCAATCTCACAATCATTCTACTTGAGCGTGGTTTACATAGTCACTATCTATCCAATGGACGTCTACTTCGAGTTAATACTTTGAATATCGTCAACCTATCAGAAAGCCATTACATTTTTTCAAATATCTAGGTCTACCTGGTCTTGTTTTATAAGGGATAAGCTTTTAGCATTTTTCGGAGATGTCCAGCGCTTCTATCTATGGGGAACAACCTTGTACTGAAGACATGGAGTCGTAGAATTGGGAAATGAAAGATGTAAGGAGGGTAATAGACGAACAGAGGGAAAATAACATAAAAGTGATCAGTATTCCTTTTTTAATGAAGACTAATATCCAATCATAGAATAATTATGAGTGGCTCTGGTCTATGGGGACGCCAGTAAAGTCATCAAGATAATAAATGCATCAACCACATAGTCCATTCTCCGTACGAAGATAAGTGATAAGGTATATCTCGCTTATAATTTTCACTTTAATTAGCAACCATTGGAGCGATATTGATTCATGAGTTATTCTGTCACTTTTAGTTTAATTTTTTTTTTATAAAACTAGCAGCTTTCTTTTGCATAACACGCGATCTTCTTTACATATTATCGAGTAGTCTATATTGAGTTTCAGTAGTCTAATTTTTATATCATGCTGTGTGTTTATATATGAAAAAAATTCTGTGACTTAATTCCTTTATATTCAATGTTTTTCTAAAGAATGATGTTATGCCTTTTAGATATCCAATTGAAACGTTACGTACAACTAATTAGTCTGTAGCCCTGATATTGATTATGAAAAATGCTAGTAACAAGAATATTAGATCCCTAAACTTAGGATCTACGCTGTGAAATGATAAATATTAGTTTTAATCATTGTAATGTCAATGTACTATTGCTCTTTTTATTTTCAAATATACACACACTTGCACACACACGTAAACTCACGTTCTCGTACACGTATACGTACACGTACGCATACACACCCGCACACGCACAAATATATATATATATATATATATATATATATATATATATTATACTATATATATACATATATATATATATATATATATATATATATTATATACTATATATATACATATACATATATATATATATATTATATACTATATATATACATATACATATATATATATATATATATATATATATATATATATATATATATATATATATATTATATATATATATATATATAATATATAAGCCGCGGGCTTCGCCCTTCCCGGCTTTGCCCTTCCCGGCTTCGCCGAGGGCTTGGCTGCGCAAACAGCGGCCTTCGGCCGCATTGCTCCGCGCTCTAATCCATAATGAAGGTCCTTGAGAATTCTGCCATTATTCATATATATCATGTGTCCAAGCTATCTTACTCGCCTCTGGATCAGAAGAATGTACATGTTTGGGATGCCTGCTCCTTTCAGTACATCTTCATCCCGCAGTCTCTCCCCCCAGATGTTGAGGACGTTCCTCAGACGGTGCATGCGGTATGAATTAAGTTTCTTTCCCTGTCTTTTATGAAGTGTCTATGCTTCGCCGCCATAAAAGAGAGTGCCGACTACTCAGGCCTAATAGACAAAAACTTCTGTGTATAATGTTTGTGTCCCCAATGTCTTGAAGGACATCACCTTCCTCCCAGCACATACACAGCATAACATATAACTTGGAAAATAGGGCTCCTGTGTATCACTTAAGTACTTCAGCAGGAATACCATCTTGACCTAGTGCTCTGCCCGAAGCAAGTTGGTCTAGGGCTTCTCCGAGCTCATCCTGAGAGATGTTCCTGTCAAGATCATCTTGCACTAGGAGGATTCGGTGGCATCTAATGCTGTTTGGCTGACCAAGTTTTTAGTAGATTACAGGTGTGAATAATGAACCATCGGATCATCTGCTGTGTTTTTTCAAGCAGTTCTTCAGCTGAAGTTGATTCCAAAGTTACAGTTTTCTTTATTTGTGGGCCTAGGACAGTTTTGATTACATTATATATACCCTTGATGTCACCTCTGTCGAAGGCATCCTGTATCTAGACAGCTATTTTCAGCCGGTAATCATTCACCAGCCTTCTTCAAGTTTTACGTGCTTCTCTACAGCCAACCCTATGAGCATCTTTATTCTCTTTTGTACCACATATTTTGCATCTCATGAGAGTGTTTCTTTGGTCTCTACCAATAGTATCATTTCATCCATATTTGCCTTAAACCAATCATGCGTCTTTTTGGCATTTTCCTAAAGATAGAGAAGGCGTTACTACGAATGCAGCTTCTTATATAATTCCATCTCTCTCCAGCACTTTTGCATCTGGACCCTAATAGACCCTCTACAAGTGCCCAGCCATATTCTTCAACTTTTTCATCTGTATAGGTTTGGAGAGTGTTGAGACGTGGCTTTGTTTCTTCTCTGGCATGGTAGACTTTCTTTGCTTACAGACTGACTTTGTAACAGACGAAGGAATGATCAGAATCACAATCAGTGCTCTGAAGTGTTCTATATGTATATGTATATGTATATATATATATATATATATATATATATATATATATTTCGATTGCTACCTGCAAATGGGGGTGAGGTGGCAAAATGAAACGTTAAGGCTAGAGTATGGAGCTTTATTCAGAACCAGACGTTTCGACCTCTTGGGCCTTCCTCAGTGGACTGAATACAGAATAAGAATCAAAGTCCGTCAACAGCTTACATGGTGATCTGACGACCCTGCGTGACCTCATCCCGGTCACGTTGTCCCCCCACACTCGCCGACCGCCAGTTGTGCGGACGTTTGAGCCCAGGACATAAACCCCTTACGAGAATTTGTGGTTTTCTCGGTGGCAATGTGTACCGCCTCCAAAGCTTTCCTTTTCTTTTTTCCCATTTTCCTATGTAGAACGTGGGCTTCCTTCCAGTTTGGCAAATGATTTTCTTCATCGATATGAACTACTAGGGCATTTGATGTTCTGTGATGTTTCACATCCCTCTTGTGTTCTTCTAATCTTCTGTCCATGCCGCGTCCTGTCTCACCGATGTAAACTTTCTCACAACCTGTACAAGGAATTCTGTAAACAACACTTTTATTTTCTTGCAAACTTTCTGTATTTCTGGTAAACTCGCCAATTCTCTTTCCCGCTGATGTTACTAAATTTATTCTGGTGTTCTTTAAAAAAAATTACTAATTGATGGTGCATATTTAGAGTTAGGAACTGAAATAAATATTTTGTCTTTGCTGGTGCTGTTGTCTGTAGATGTTGTGCTCCTTTTCATAATTTTGATGGCTTCATGTTTTAATTTTATAAGAAAGCCCAAAGGATATGATAATTCCTGGAAGGTTTTAAAGATATTGTTAAGCTCATCCTGTAAAAACTCTTTGCTGCATATCCTTAGGGCTCTGTCTTTACATATATATATATATATATATATATATATATATATACATATGTATATATGTATATATATAATTAAATAGACGGCAGTAAGAGGAAGATGGGCAGATTATTTTAGGGAGTTGCTAAATGTGAGGGAAGATAGGGAGGGGAAGGTAGTTGCAGTGGAAAGCACTAAGAAAATGACAGTGATAAGTGAGGAAAATGGAAGAAAATAAGTAAAGATAAGGTGAAAACAGTTATCACAATGAAGAGAGCAGGTAAGGAATCTGGGTTGGATTGGTGTCATGCGGAGTCTCTAAAAAAAGAGAGGAACAGTGATGGTGGACTGGCTGGTGAGGTTGTTTAATGTTTGTCTAAAAGAGGGTAAAGTGCCGAAGGAATGGATGAGTGCCTGTACAGATCTACTTTATAAGTGAAAAGGTGACAAGTGAGAGTGTAGTATTTTCCGAGGGATCAATTTGTTGAGTGTAGTTGGGAAGACTTATGGGAGGGTTTTGATTGAGAAGATTAGGAGAGGAAAAGAGGAGAAATTGTGTGGATTTAGGACTGGTAAGGGTTCCATGGATCTGATTTTTGTAGTAAGAGATATGTGAGAAAGACTAAGAAAAACGTATGGATATTTTTGTGGTCTTTATGGATTTATAAAAATCTTATGATAGGGTTGACAGGAAGGCACTATGGAGGGTATTGCAGGTATACGGGATAAGAAGAATGGTGTTAAGAGCATGCAAGGTTTTTTACGAGAGTAGTAGAGTAGAGACTGTGTTAGAATTAGAAATGATGAGATTGAGTGGTTTGAGGTAAAGATAGGACTTCGCCAAGGATATGTTATGTCGCTTTGGCTGTTCAATTGTACATGGGTGGGGTGATGTCAGAGGTAAATGCAAAGGTAATGGGCTGGGGATTGGAGATGATTAAGAAAAATAGATAAAAGTGTGATATAAGCCAATCATTGTTTGCTGACAACACAGCGCTTGTGGAAGGATCAGAGGAAGGATTGAGGAAGTTAGTGACAGAGAATGGGAAGGTGTGCGAAAGAAGGAAGTTGAAGATAAATGAGGGTAAATGTAAGATGATGAATGATGAAATGCACAAGAGTAGAATGTGGCCACAAATTGGAAGCAAGTATAGGGAGAGAGACTGGAGGAAGTGGATAGCTTTAGACACTTGGGTGCGAATGTGGCGGGAAAGGGAAGAGTGGAGTTGGAGGTGGAATGGGGATTAAAATGTGTAATGAGAAATAGACATTTGAGAATGGATACCAAGAGGAATTTGTATGGAGTGATTGTGCCGACAGCACTGTATGGGGTAGAAACATGGTACATAAGAGAGGAAGAGAGGAGGAGTTTAAATGTGTTTAAGATGAGGTGCCTGACAAGTATGATAGGGGTTACTAGACTGGATAGAGTGAGAAACGAGGAGGTGAGGAGGAGAACGGGGGTGGAAAGGGAGTTGGGAGATAGGATGGATAAAGGAGTATTGGGATGGTTTGGACACATGGAGAGAATGAGTGAAGAAAGATTAGTAAAAGAGGTGTGGAAGTCAGAGGTAGAAGGATGAACATGAGGGGGCGACCAATTATGAAATGGATGGATGGGGTAAAAGGGACATTGTGGAAGAAGCGAATGTCTGTTGAGGAAGTAAAGGGAAAAGACAGAAGATGGGGTAAGTGGAGAATGGTTGTGTATGGATGATGATGTGATGCATGGAAGGGAGTGGGTGGAGGTGGGGGAAGGGAGTATGTGTGAATGATATTTTGACGCAGCCCGGAGGGATTTATTCCCGTCTTCTCTTTTTCTGTATGAGGGGACGGAGTGGGGGGATCGCCGATTAAATAAAGAGGCCCTGCTTTGGATGTGCTGTTTCTTGCTACATTGCTTCTGGCCCAGGGCAGTGGGTGAGATGCAGGGATGACCCGTCATCCAGGAAAAGCCAAGATAAGATAGAGGGAGGGGGGTGAATGGAAGTGGAGTATGTAGGGTTGGAAGGGATGGGAGTGGAATTTGTCCCATTGCTTTTTGGCTACCTCCCTTTTAAAGGTGAAAATCGTTAGTATATATATGTATGTAAGATATAAATGAAAATGAAGGCCTCACTGCAGTTTTTGACTTGTTCTATAGATTACATAGCTATGCACCCGTATAATGCGAGCCATTTTTGTCAATTATGATTACAAACAAAAGAAAATTGTTGCTACTCTTTTCCATTTAATTGGAACTTACAACTTTCTCCTTTTTCATGAATACCCACTTATTCCTCATTGTATTGCAAAAGTATATGTCCAAAGGGACGACTAACGCCATCTATTTAGTTATGGAGTAAGCCATACGGTTGTTGCATCTATGTACGTAGATGGCTTCTGTCCTCAGACTTGTTATTACAGTGATGGGTCATTGTATCCCCTTGAACTTCAATAGAACAGCTGGAGTCCGCAGCAGTTCCCCCAGGTGGTGATATCAGGCATTTCCTCTTTATCTCTCCTTATCTCTCTTTACCTCAGCTGAGGTTGTCCTGGAGGAGATGATATGTGAAGTTACGGGCTTTGTGAGTCATTTTCCTCTTCACACCCAAAAGACCCCCCCCCCCCCCAAGAAAAAATAATGATAATAAAAGTAAAAATGTAGCTCGGGTATAACCGCCCGCAGAACCTCCACACCCACGGGACAAACAAGTTTTCATTTTCTACAAATATTCCCCCCTCCTTTGTTTTTCCTCTTTTACATACACTTTCTTCTGTGAGCCTTTTGGCTCTGCCCTAGCACTAGTCCTTTTTATCTGTCTTTTGTGCTTTCTCTCTTTGCTTTTGATACACCTTTTTTATTTTATGTTCTTATTTTTCATTTTCCTTTATCTCTGTTACTCGATCTTATTTTTTTTTCGTTTAATATTTCTCTGGTCCTGTCCAGCATTTTAGCATAGACTTGGAAGTTCCATGTTTCAAGTTCTTTGATATTCACTTGCATTTTGTTAACTCTCCTTGCACTACGTCGCCCTCCATTTCTTTTCCATTAAACCATATTTCTTCTTCGTACATATTTTCTTTCTTTTTTAAATCCTTTCGTTTTATCTGAGAGAAATGTCGAAGGTTGTGATGCATGAAAGGGAAACAGGAGTAAAAGAAGAATGGGTATGTTTTAAGGAGGAAGTGATAAAGTGCGCAATTATGTGTGGGACGAGGATGATGGAAGGGAAAAGAAGTAGAGCAAGTCAATGATGGGATGAAAAGGTAAAAGCGGTGATGGTGGAAGATAAAGGAGGGGTTTCCAATCTAGGGGGCACCCCCCCCCCAAGGAAGAAATTAAGAGAATACAAGGGTTGTGTGAATTTATCTGCTCAAAAATCATTGTTAAATAAGAATAATGAAATAATTCCATTAACAACTCTCTACCGTTACGTGCAAAATATAATTCTATCATTCAACCCAACCTATTTTGTATTAAGATATAGATAGAAAATATATAAATAGGAAAATATATATAATTTCATATAAATGAATACTGAAAGCAAAACGTGGCGTCATATAAAATAGTTTGAGAACCACTGAGTTAGAGTATGAAAATTAGTTTCAAGGTGGAGTGAGGAAAGTGTACGAAAAATAAAAGAAGAAAGAAGAAGTAAAACGCAAGGTGACTGAGGCATAGAGGGGAGTAAGGTGTAAAGTGGTGTCAAAGCTTGGCAGAGAATTTCTAAAAAAAAAAAAAAAAAAAAAAGAACGAGATGAAGAGAATGAGGAGGATGAATCAGGTAGAGAGAGAAAAAGGGTGTAGATGGACAGATAGACATAAGAATTAAGGTAGTAAGGGGAAGACAGTTAGATTATTTCAGAGAATTATTAAATATGGAGGAGCTAGGAAAAGGACTGTGATGGAGGAAGGTTGGACACGGATGAGACAGGTCTATAGGAAAAGAATATAAGAACATAAGAATGAAGGACACTACAAGAGACCATAAGGCCTACACTTGACAGTTCCATGTCCATTACCACCTGTCATCCCCACCCATAAATTTGTATAACCGTTTCTTAAAACAACAGATAGTTTCAGCGCTCACTACATGATTACTAGGTCTAATCCATTCGTCGACCACTCTATTAGTAAACCAATTTTTGCCTATTTCCTTCTTAAATCAAAATTTGTCTAATCTAAATCCATTACTGCATGTTCTGTCCTGTTATCTTAAAATGATGACCTTGTTTACGTCACCTTGTTAAAGTTTTGATCCACTTGAACACTTCTATTAGATCGTCCCGCACTCTGCGTCTTTCCAGAGAGTGTAAGTTGCCTAAGCCTCCCCTCGTAAGGTAAATTTCTGAGCCTATGTATCATTTTGGTCATTCTCCTCTGTATTGATTCTGGTGAATTGATGACCATTCTACAGGACGAAGACCAAAACTGTACCGCATAGTCAAGGATGTGTCTAACTAATACTAGGTAGAGTTTGATAATTACCACTGCACTTCTATTCGCGACCGTCCTAGCAATTAAACCTAATGCTCTGTTAGCTTTATTCCTGGCTCTAATACACTGTTTCCTGGATTTAAAATCAGGACTCACTAGAACTCCCAAGTCTCTCTCACACTCACTCTTCTCTAAAAACGTGTTATCTAAACTATATCTGTTTTCAGGGTTGCGTAGCCCTAAATTTAACACACTGCACTTTGAGATATCAAAGTCCATTTGCCACTTCACAGCCCATGTAAAAAAAAAAAAAAAAAAAAAAATCATCTTGCAGAATCTTGGCGTCATCTACTGAACTAATTAAGCGTCCTATTTTAGTGTCGTCCCCAAACTTACTAACGTCACTATTAATCCCATTGTCCAAGTCATTATGTACATAATGAACAATAAGGGAACCAAAACCAAGCTTTGGGGAACTCCACTAGAAACACTCCCCCATTTGGATTTTACATAATTTATGGTGACTCGCTAATCTAGGCTCTAATTCATTCTAACACTTTTCCTCCTATGCCATGGGGTTTGATTTTATTTAGTTGTCTCTGGTGGGGCAACTTGTCGAATGCTATGCTAAAGTTAAGGTAAATAACAACGTAACTATCATTGTTATCTGATGATTTATATACTTTAGTGCAAAAGAATAGAAAATTAGTCACACATGACTTACCTTTGGAGAAACCATGCTGTGAATTACGAATCAAATTATGTGTCTCGGTGTCATCCCTGATTCTATTAACTATTATTGATTCAAGCATTTTACCTATAACCGATGTCAAACTGATTGGCCTGTAGTTGCATATAGAAGATTCATCTCCCTCTTTGAAAACAGGAACAACATTTGCCTGCCTCCAAGCAATAGACACAAAACTAGTGTCTACGACTTGTTAAATATTTCTGTTAACTAGTCGCAGATTTCAAATTTACACTCTTTAAGCACTCTTAGAAAATTTTCGTCAGACCCGGGGATTTTGCAGCTTGAAATCTTTCAATCTGTTTGACTATTTCTACCTTACTAATGTTGATATTAGATAGTCTACTTTCTTCATCCCCATTGAAAATCGGATCTCAGTCAGGTTTTGTATCTCACCTCTCCTTGGTAAAGACCGAGAGAAAATATTTGTTAAACGGCTCACCCATTTTTCCTCCGATTCTATCATGACATCTTTGTCATTTCTAATTGGTCCTATGCTTTTCTTATTCTTTATTCTGTAGAGATGAAAGAAACCCTTTGGGTTGGATCTCGCTTGGTACAAAAAACATTAAAAGAAATGAAAGGCCTTGAGGTGATAGTAGATTAGCTAGTGAGCTTGTTTATATGTGTCTAATTGAGGAGAATGTATCAATGGGTAGGAGTGTATTGTTTCACTTTACAAAGGAAAAGGGGGCGAATATCAATGTAGAAAATGTAGTAGTTATAAAGGGATCAGTCTCTTGAGTGTAATTGGGAAACCATATGGGAGGATATTAAATGAGAGGATTATGAGAAGTACAGAGGGAGTAATTGGAAAAGAGCAGTGTGGCTTTAGGAAAGGTAGAGAATGCATTTTTTTTAGTAAGGCAAAGCAACTCCAGTCCTACCACGCCACAGTAGCATAAATAGTAAGAAGTCTTCACCTTTGCCCTATATGTTAGGCCAGCCGATAGCTGTGTCACCATTGCAGATCCCATCGCTTGGTATCCGTGTTGGACTATATGTTATGAGAGTTAATGGGGCTAATCAAAGCCCAATGTACGAGTATAATACTTGTCTATTGTCAATTTGTACAAGGACCGTGACATATTGGCGTGGCAAAAAAATAGAAAATAAAATAAGATAAAATGAATATATATTGATAAATAGATAAACAAAAAATAATAATAAATAGATAGATAAATAAATTAATAAAATAGATAAATAAGTAGATAAATAAATAAATAAATAAATAAATAAACAAATAAATAGATAAATGAGTCCACTGCTAAATCTCCCCCTCCTTCTCTTCCTCCTTCTCCACTTCCTCTGCCTCCTTCTCCTCCTCCCCTCTTCTACCCTCCCGCTTCAGTCTTATTTGCATGTAG
>NC_134787.1:68771093-68773593 GCF_046742065.1 Oratosquilla oratoria | reverse complement strand
ACATACCGCGTCCACAGCTTCAATGATGTTGGTGAAGCGGACAAAATCTCATTCTCGAAACCGCTGCATGGTGATCTCAGACAGGATGACCAAAATTGGCGAGCCCATGGAGGTCCCCAATTCTCTGGTGTCTCTGTAATTAAAAAAAGGTTGAATCTAGGCACAAAACCTCAATAAATTCACTGATGGAAAGTTTTTCATTGTCCAGATAGCCCAGTGTTTTCTCCATTCGCGGACAATACCGCCCCTCGCTTCACGAGGTCCTGCGGTAAAGACGTGATCATTGACTTCACATCGGAAAACACCATAACCTCATAACACTCATCCTATGATGTCTCGCACTTTTTCCCAGAAATTCACGTTGAATTTTTCAACATCCGTGTCGAGCTCACTATCAAGGGTGTAAGTCTTTTGGCCAGCACTGACGCTAGGTTGTATGTGGGAGACCCTCCTAGAGCAGTAATTGGTCTTAAAGGCACCCGCTTTGTGTATCTTGGTCAGACCATAAAAGTTCGGAATGACCGAGTCCCCTGGCCTCATCCTCTCCCAAAAAAAAAAAAATACAGGTTTATCCTGTTCAAAAGATAATAGGTTCATGCGAAGTCAGAAATGCAAGTTCACAGTGATCAGAAAGGTGTGTTCCATACTAGTAAGAAATGCAGGTCTCACGCGAGACAGAAACACAGGTTCTGACTAATCTATCCTAATTTACGGCGAGCGGATTATATATATGAGTAAAAGTTCCGCTTAAAAAGCTGTGCCCAAAGTTAAAATAAAGATTTTATATATATTACATATATATATATATATAATATAAATATATATAGATAATTTTATGTATATAATATATATAATATATATATATATATTAAAATATATATATTTCCATCTTTGCTTAACCCGCCTAGATTTACTCTAGATGGTGGACGGGTGTGAAAAATGTTTTATTCCACTACACTTTCATGAAAAAAAAAAAAAAAAAAAAAAGAGTGCGGCAAGGTATGACGCCAACTTTTCCCGCCACCATTGAAGTTGATTTTAACCTCCCTCCCAAATTTAAAAAGGGGTAGACCAATTCAACTGTGTATCCAGCTAAGCGTTTAAATAATATTAATATTTTCGAAAATGCGTCTTGTTTCTAAGACCCCCTCTCTTGTCTCATCTTTCTAGATATATCTTAGTGGATTACAAATTAAAGACCGGACTTATGGGGGGAGTGGGGTGAACGGGATGTCGATCATATTGACCTTCGATCACCGCTAATCCGAAAACTAAGTTCGCTAACATTGGAAATAAGATAAAGTCTTGGAAAAACGTTAACCTATTGAACGTTGCGATCTTGTGTCATAAGTTCTGGTTCGTTATAACGGGGTTTCTCGTGGACTTTTCCCAAACTGAATGGAGCACTTTCCTTAAGCCAATTTATCCACAGAATTACCAGCCTTCACTCCCCTCACCTCAATGCTTCCAGAACCAAATAAAATCGTCCACCATTAAACTCAGACGTTTTGCTTATATGTATATATATAAATATATTGACTATAAGTATATATATATATATATATTTATATATATATATATACACATATATATATGTAAATATAAATTTATATTAATATATTCATATATTAATATATATATATATATATATATAAAATAATTAAAAGTGATGGCTAGTTTTGCATTAATTAATTATTTTCTTGACTTATAAAATCATATCCCTAACCCTGCATGAGTGGGTAGAGGGGGAGGGTGGTAGAGGGGGTGTGACCCGTCTTGACCGCGCCGGAATGGGGGTTGGGGTGGTTACTTATATATATATATATATATATATATATATATATATATATATAAATATATAAATATATATATATATGTATATCTATATATGTATACTTATATATATATATATATACATACATATAAATATATATATATATATTTAATACATATACATATACATATATATATATGTATATATATATATAGTATATATATATATATACTATCTAATATATAATATATATACACATATAAACTTTATATATATAGGTATATATATGTATATATATATATATACATATATATATATATATATACTGAGAAAAACTATAAGTATATTATATATATCCTATATATATAGATATAAAATATATATATATATATATATATATATATAACTTAAACCCACTCTCGTTGAAAGATGAAACTGAGATACAGAGTAAAACCGTATATTTCGAACCACTAACTATGGTCCCCCTCTTGAGCCCAGCATAGTGGTCGAAAATATACGGTTTACTCAATCTCAGCTTATCTTTCTCCGAAAGTGGGTTTAAGTTTTATTGTATTCGTGTACTATGACACCTGCGTTAGTTGATATATATATATATATATATATTTATATATATATATATATATATATATATAATATATATATATATATATATAGATATTATTGGAAAGGTGGAGGGGGAAACACGGGTCTTTACTGATTATCGAG
>NC_134787.1:68764638-68770593 GCF_046742065.1 Oratosquilla oratoria | reverse complement strand
TGTAGCTCGGGTATAACCGCCCGCAGAAACCTCCACATCCCACAGGGACAACAAGTTTTCAATTTTCTACAAATATTCCCATCCCTTTTTCCCCCCAATCCTTTGTTTTTTCCTCTTGTACATACACTTTCTTACTCTCCTTCTGTGTGACCTTTTTGGCTCTGCCCTAGCACTAGTCCTTTATTATATCTGATTTTTTTCCCCTTTTTGTGCCTTTCTCTCTTTGCCTTTTGAGATACTCACTTCTATTTCTATTTTATTAGTTCTTATAAATTAATTTTCATTGTATCTCTGTTAATCTACTCGATCTTATTATATTTTTTTTCGAGTTTAAATATTTCTCTGGTCCTGTCCAGCCAATTGAGCATAGAACTTGGAAGTTCCATGGTTTTCCAAGTTCTTTGAATTTTAGTTTTCACTTGCATTTTGCGGTTAAACTCTCCTTGCACTACGTCGCCCCATCCAATTTCTATTTCCATTAAAACCATATTTCTTCTTCGTATATAGTTTCCTCTTTCTTTTTTAAATCCTTTATCGTTTTATCTCTGAGAGAAAATGATCGAAGGTTGTGATGCTTGAAAGGGGAAACAAGAGTAAAAGAAGAATGGGTATATTTTAAGGAGGAAGTGATAATGTGCGCATTTATGTGTGGGACGAGATTGATGGAAGGGAAAAGAAGTAGAGCAAGTCAATGATGGGATGAAAAGGTAAAAGCGGTGATGGTGGAAGATAAAGGAGGGGTTTCCAATCTAGGGGGCACCCCCCCCCCCAGGAAGACATGAAGAGAATACAAGGGTTGTGTGAATTTATCTGCTCAAAAATCATTGTTCAATAAGAATAATGAAATAATTCCAAGAACAAGTCTCTGCCGTAACATACGTGCAAAATATAATTCTATCACTCACCCTAACCCATTTTCTATTAATATATTATAGAAAATATATAAATAGGAATATATATATAATTTCATATAAATGAATACTGAAAGCAAAACGTGGCGTCATATAAAATAGTTTGAGAACCACTGAGTTAGAGTATGAAAATTAGTTTCAAGGTGGAGTGAGGAAAGTGTACGAAAAATAAAAGAAGAAAGAAGAAGCAAAACGTAAGGTACTGAGGCATAGAGGGGAGCAAGGTGTAAAGTGGGGTCAAAGCTTGGCAGAGAATTTCTATAAAAAAAAAAGTTTTGTAACGAGATGAAGAGAATGAGAGGATGATTCAGGTAGAGAGAGATAAAGGGTGTAGATGGACAGATAGACATGGGAATAAAGGTAGTAAGGGGAAGACAGTTAGATTATTTCAGAGAATTATTAAATGTTGAGGAGGTTAAGGAAGGATTGGTTGTGGCAGTGGTAGGAGCTAGTAAAATGGACTGTGATGGGGGAAGGTTGGACACGGATTAGACAGGTCTATAGGAAAAGAGTATAAGAACATAAGATTGAAGGACACTACAGAGACCATAGGGCCTACACTTGACAGTTTCATGTCGATTACCACCTATCATCCCCACCCATAAATTTGTATAACCGTTTCTTAAAACAACAGATAGTTTCAGCGCTCACTACATGATTACTAGGTCTAATCCATTCGTCGACCACTCTATTAGTAAACCAATTTTTGCCTATTTCCTTCTTAAACATAAATTAGTCTATTTTAAATCCATTACTGCGGTTTCTGTCCTATTATCTTAGTATGATGACCTTGTTTACGTCACCTTGTTAAAGTTTTGATCCACTTGAACACTTCTATTAGATCGTCCCGCACTCTGCGTCTTTCCAGAGAGTGTAAGTTGCCTAAGCCTCCCCTCGTAAGGTAAATTTCTGAGAACATGTATAATTGTGGTCATTCTCCTCTGTATTGATTCTGGTGAATTGATATCCATTCTATAAGACGGAGACCAAAATTGTACCGCATAGTCAAAGATGGGTCTAACTAACGCTAGATAGAGTTTAATAATTGCCTCTGCGCTACTATTCGTAAGCGTCGTAGCAATAAAACCTAATGCTCTGTTAGCTTTGTTCCTGGCGCTAATACACTGTTTCTTGGATTTAATAATCAGGACTCACTAGAACTCTCAAGTCTCTCTCGCACTCAATTTTCTCTAAAACGTGTTATCTAAGCTATATCTGTTTTCAGGGTTGCGTAGCCCAATGTTTAACACACTGCACTCTATTGAGATATCAAAGTCCATTTGCCACTTCAACAGCCCATGTAAAAAAAAAAAAAAAAAAAAAATCATCCTGCAGAATCTTGGCGTCATCTACTGACCTAATTAAGTGTCCAATTTTAGTGTCGTCCCCAAACTTACTAACGACACTATTAATCCCATTGTCCAAGTCATTATGTACATAATGAACAATAAGGGAACCAAAACCAAGCTTTGGGGAACTCCACTAGAAACACTCCCCCATTTGGATTTTACATAATTTATGGTGACTCGCTGATCTAGGCTCTAATTCATTCTAACACTTTTCCTCCTATGCCATGGGGTTTGATTTTATTTAGTTGTCTCTGGTGGGGCAACTTGTCGAATGCTATGCTAAAGTTAAGGTAAATAACAACGTAAGTATCATTGTTATCTGACGCCTTGAAGACATTAGTGTAAAAAGATAGATGATTAGTTACACATGACTTACCTTTGGAGAACCCATGTTGTGAGCTACGAATCAAAGTATGTCTCAATGTGATCACTGATTCTATTAGCTATTATTGATTCAAACATTTTACCTATAACCGATGTCAAACTGATTGGCTAGTAGTTGCATATAGATGATTTATCTCCCTTTTAGACAACAGGAACAATGTTTGCCTGCCCCCAAGCAATAGGCACAAAACCAGTGTCTACTGACTTGTTAAATTTTTACATTAACTGGTCTCAGATTTCAAATTTACACTCTTTTAGCACTCTTAGAAAATTTTCGTCGAACCCGGGGATTTTGCAGCTTTAAGTCTTTCAATCTGTTTGACTACTTCTACCTTACTAATGCTGATATTAGATAGTCTACTTTCTTCATCCCCATTGAAAATCGGATCTCAGTCAGGTTTTGTATCTCACCTCTCCTTGGTAAAGACCGAGAGAAAATATTTGTTAAACGGCTCACCCATTTTTCCTCCGATTCTATCATGACATCTTTGTCATTTCTAATTGGTCCTATGCTTTTCTTATTCTTTATTCTGTAGAGATGAAAGAAACCCTTTGGGTTGGATCTCGCTTGGTACAAAGAACATTAAAAGAAACAAAAGGCCTTGAGGTGATAGTAGATTAGCTAGTGAGCTTGTTTTATATGTGTCTAATTGAGGAGAATGTATCAATGGGTAGGAGTGTATTGTTTCACTTTACAAAGGAAAAGGGGGCGAATATCAATGTAGAAAATGTAGTAGTTATAAAGGGATCAGTCTCTTGAGTGTAATTGGGAAACCATATGGGAGGATATTAAATGAGAGGATTATGAGAAGTACAGAGGGAGTAATTGGAAAAGAGCAGTGTGGCTTTAGGAAAGGTAGAGAATGCATTTTTTTTAGTAAGGCAAAGCAACTCCAGTCCTACCACGCCACAGTAGCATAAATAGTAAGAAGTCTTCACCTTTGCCCTATATGTTAGGCCAGCCGATAGCTGTGTCACCATTGCAGATCCCATCGCTTGGTATCCGTGTTGGACTATATGTTATGAGAGTTAATGGGGCTAATCAAAGCCCAATGTTCGAGTATAATACTTGTCTATTGTCAATTTGTACAAGGATCGTGACATATTGGCGTGGCAAAGAAAAATAGAAAATAAAATACGATAAAATGAATATATATTGATAAACAGATAAACAAAAAATAATAATAAATAAATAGATTGATAAATTAATAAAATAAATAAATAAATAAATAAATAAATAGATAAATAAATAAACAAATAAATAGATAAATGAGTCCACTGCTAAATCTCCCCCTCCTTCTCTTCCTCCTTCTCCACTTCCTCTGCCTCCTTCTCCTCCTCCCCTCTTCTACCCTCCCGCTTCAGTCTTATTTGCATGTAGGGGACGGCGACCCCTTGTTAGCCTGCAGATGTATTATTCCTGTCGTTTCCTCTTTAGTTGAGGGAAACATTACACAGGGGTAACCACTCACACCTAGGGAGAAAGAGGGCCAGGGGTGCTGGGTTAAGCTTGTGATTTTCCACGGTCTTAGGGCGCGTGCTGGGCTCGTGATAGACAGCTGTTACCACCTACCCCTGAATGAGATGAACAGACCTTTCATAGTTCGATTTAAGACTAGTAGTGTGAGTTTAAAAACGTCACACAACTATCTTCCTGGTCAAAGAGAACAATAATGGCGTGCGACTATTGCGGACACCTGAATCCGACCCCTGTCTTTCGTCACTATTGTATTAATACAATCTGTTGTATCTAATTTATTTCATTTATTGATTTAATTTGTATAATTCATTTCAATAAATTGGACTTTGGTACTTAAAAAAACTCTGACATTATGATTTTTTAGCATTCTTTTGAGAAAGCCCTTTGTGATGTTAGAAAAATGGAGACAAATTCTGAATTTTCTCTTAACATGAATGAAAAACAGCAGCAACAACAAACAAACAAACTTTGAGTGGGGAATAGTTTCCAAACTTCTATAAATATGTATGGTATCGGAGTCATCAATGGATGAAATATATGTTTGTTTTTCTTCAGCAAACATCATTTGCAAAACAGAAATCCTTTCAAAGAGAAAACGCGCCCTCCCAAAGATAATTTTTTTTAGATGATTAAGAAACAAGTAAGTGAATAAACTAAACAAATTTATAATGCTAAAGTGATGAGGCGTCATCAAGGAGTGAAAGGAGAGGTGGATGCTCCTCTCTCACGCCCACCCATTTCGCTGTGTAGGTTCCGGCTAATTGGATTAAAATGAATAAACAGATAGATGAATTTATAAAACAAAATTAATTGAAAATAGGAAATATCAACGGCAAAGTAGAAAATAGGATATTAGATAACAGAAATAAATAGATATATGAGATAATGAAATAAACAACAAAATAAGCAAGAAAATTAACAGGTAAGAATAGTAAGATAAGATTATATTAAATAAAATTAATATACAAATAAATGAACCAATGAGGTTATACAGTTAGAGAGGAAATTAAAGGATACATAGCATTAGACAAACAAATAAGAAAATATATAAATAGTAAGAAAAAAATATGAAAAATATTAATTTACGAACATATAGAGTCGCCACAGTAGCCCAGTGGACACAGTGTCCAGTTCATGAGCAGAGGGTCGTGAGTTCGTTTTCCGGGACCCGCTGCGGGATTCTTGCGTTGGGTTATCCAAACCGCCCTGGCCAGGTGGGTAGGTGACCCAAACATCGAAAAAAAAAAAAAAAAATAAAAAAAAGAGCTTGCCGCAAGTGACATGGTGGGTTTTTTCACTTCCCATTTTGCTGGAGTGGAATTCTTTTTACTAATGTATATATATATATATATATATATATATATATATATATATATATATATATATATATATACAAGGTATGTTCAATAAGTAATGAGAAAATGTCAGACGAGACGTTAAATATGATTTGATCAAAATACTATTTCATGGTAAAGTATAAAAGTATATATATATATATATATATATATATATATATATATATTATATAACATTTACATATATATATATATATATGTGTGTGTGTGTAGTGTGTGTGTGTGTGTGTGTGTGTGTGTGTGTGTGTGTGAGTGTGTGTGTGTGTGTGTGTGTGTGTGTGTGTGTGTGTGTGTGTGTGCTCCCGTGTGTGTGTGTGTGTGTGTGTGTGTGTGTGTGTGTGTGTGTGTGTGTGTGTGTGTGTGTGTGTAAACAAATGAATGAGTAAAATATACAAATGAATGACTCACTGAAATATATATATGATTTAAAATAGAAACAGATAGATCAGAGCCCAAATATATGTGAGTGCAAATAT
>NC_134787.1:68747138-68752138 GCF_046742065.1 Oratosquilla oratoria | reverse complement strand
CTCAGCATATCTTGCAAGTCTTCTGCTCTTTCTGAAATAAGAATATATATAGAAAGAATGGTTGAAGAAAGATTAGTAAAAGAGGTGTAGAAGGCAGAGGTCGATGGAGTGAACATGAGCGGGCGGCCAAAGATGATATGGATGGATGGGTAAAAGGGGCACTGGGAAAGAGAGGAATGTCTGTTGAGGAAGGAAGGGAGAAGACAGAAGATAGGGATGACTGGAGAGTGGTTGTGTATGAATGATGTTGAAATGAATGGAAAGGAGTGGGTGGGGGATGGGAGGTGAAGGAGTTTGTTTGAATGATATTTTTGACGCAGCCCGAAGTGATCTCTCCCGGTCTTCTCTTTTTTGTGCATGAAATGACGAAGATGAGGATGGGGTGCCGATTAAATGAAGCAGCCTTGCTATGGATGTCCAGTGTCTTGCCACATTGCCTCTGACATATAGCAGTGGGGGAGATGTAGGGATGATCTGTCATCCAGGAGGAGCCAAGGTAAGATGGAGGGAGGGGGTGAATAAGAGTGGAGTATGTGGGGATAGAATGGATGGGAGCGGATTTTATTAATTCTATTTTTTTTTTAAGCTATCTCCCTTATAAGGGAAAAAACCGTTGGCATATGTATATATATATATATATACATGTAACCATCACCCACCACGCACGTGATCCACAGGCTTGCAACATAGCGAGACTCCCCTTCTTGCTAACCTTGCATTTCCCACAACATACCCCTAACGCAGCATATTTCATGACAAACAAGATAGATACCCAATGTCACCAGACTAACTTATCAAAAGTCCTTTTATTATAACTGCCCTAGTATATTACGCATAAACTAACATAGATATAATATACCTAACAATATCCACTAATTATACAACTAACCCTTATATATATAAACTGACCCTAATGCATAGAATAGAGAGACTAACGCCTTTGCTTACAGTAACCTACTAACAACCTATATAACCTTTAACACCCATGTCACGTAGCCGAGAGGCTGGGTAGGTCAAGAGCCTACCGGCCAGTCGTCAGAGCTGGGCAGACCGAGCAGGCTGCCAGCCTATTGTGCCCTAGGTCAAGGCCTGGCACTTATTGTAATCTGCCCACAGGGCCCCATTTGTACCTTATCATATTTGTAAACCAGATTTGCCTCTATTGTTAATTAAAAGTAGAAAACTCCGTTAAATAGGTTTGTTGGTTACGTAAGGAGGACTTAATGCGGGCGAGCATTAAGTCCTCCTTACGTAACCAACAAACCTATTTAACGGTTACACTAACCTATCCAACGGTTACTCACACACACACACACACACACACACACACACACACACACACACACACACACACACACACACACACACACACACACACACACACACACACACACACACACACACACACATATATATATATATATATATATATATATATACTGTACACCCACACGCACCCACCCACACCCACACCCATAGCCATACCCAAACACACACACACACACACACACACACACACACACACACACACACACACACACACACACACACACACACACACACACACACACACACACACACACACACACACACACACACACACACACACACACACACACACACACACACACACACACACACACACACACATATATATATATATATATATATATATACATATATATATACATATATATATGTATATATATACATATATATATACATATATATATATATATATATGTGTATATATATATATATATATATATATATATATATATATATATATATATATATATATATTGCTGGTAACCACAAAGGAAATCGGAAGAAAACAATAATTCCCAGGCGCTTTCGTGTAATTCACATCTTCACATCTGAAGATGTGAATTGCACGAAAGCGCTTGGGAATTATTATTTTCTTCCGATTTCCTTTGTGGTTACCAGCAAAATTTGTGGATCACGTGTTATTTTTAGTGATCTTTCTGCATATATATATATATACAAGTATATATATATATATATATATATATATATATATATATATTGACAAAATGTTGTAGCACATATATAATTAATAATCACGAAAAACCCACAGTCGGAATAAAAAGGAAACTTTAGAAGAATGTGTAACTTCTATATTTCGTCTAGTAGCTATAGCCCTCTTCAGGAAAGTACAGCTTACAAGAAATTGCAGAGACATAAGTTCAATGAGATATGAGTAGAAGGGGAACACGCAGAGTTAAAACAGGACGACCCGTCACGCAGGGCGGAGTCAGAGGTGAAGGGATGTGTGGGTGGAGGTGTGAGGTCATGAGTAAAAAGGGCGGGAAGAAGGGTCAGGCAGGTGATAATTCTTAACCAAGCGGCTCACAGCTAGCCGTGAGATAATGTCTGGGGACCATTGTCCTGTAATTTCTTGTAGTCTGTACTTTCCTGAAGAGGGCTATAGCTATTAGCCGAAATATAGAATTTACACATTCTTCTAGAGTTTTCTTTTTATTCCGACTGTGGGTTCTTCGTGATTATATATATATATATGTATATATATATATATATATATATATACATATATATATATATATATATATATATTTATATATATATATACACTGAATGTTTCCAGTGATCAATCAATATCTTTTTTCAACCACAAATCACTTTTAATTCCATGCCATCGCAGTCGAGACTGAAAAATCGCTCGATGGAGGCATCCGTTGGAATTTGAAACGTGGATGAGTCGAGGATTCGAACCCAGCTAACCCGTAACAAAGTTACAGTGACTTAAACCAATACGCAATCTGGTTAGCGTATTGGTTTAAGTCACTGGAACTTTGTTACGGGTTAGCTGGGTTCGAATCCTCGGCTCATCCACGTTTCAATTTCCAACGGATGCCTCCATCGAGCGATTCTTCAGTCTCGACTGCAATGGCATGGAATTAAAATAGATTTGTGGTTGAAAAAAGATATATATATGTATATATATATATAACTATATATGCAAATATATGAATATATACATGTATATATGAATATGGAGGGAGCAGGTTCTCCTGTAGACATGCGTTGTTAAATTCGACAGCAATGAGGAGGTTGTCAATCTTCTTATGGGTATTTTCAAGCTTTCTAACAAGGACTCGGCCATGTGGGGAGTGAGCATGAACCAGATTGCCAAAAGATTTATTCATATATTTTCAACGTTTCGTCTTCAAGGAGACATCATCAGGAAAATCCGTAACATATAAATTACCAACATACAGAGACAAAGAACAGGAGTATTAACAATGAC
Organism: Oratosquilla oratoria; assembly: GCF_046742065.1. Lineage (NCBI taxonomy): Eukaryota > Metazoa > Arthropoda > Malacostraca > Stomatopoda > Squillidae > Oratosquilla > Oratosquilla oratoria. The sequence goes on along the minus strand of NC_134787.1, from coordinate 68,748,849 downwards.
AAAAATTCACCAATCATGAAAATAGACATCAATAAATCAAGAAAATAGATATCAATATATCAAATCGTAAACTAACACAGATACATAGCCCATTGGGGATCAATACTTTCGAAATGAAAGATTTAAAGAAATGACAAAAGATAGCAAGGGTAGTTGACTTATATATCAGATCCTACCCTACATGAGAGGTAGAGGGGGAGGGGGTAGAGGGGTGTGACCCGTCTTGACCGCGCCGGTATGGGGGTTGGGGTGGTTAAATATATATATATATATATATATATATATATATATATGTATATATATATATATATATATATGTATATATATATATGTATACATATATATATATATATACATATATATATGTATATATATATACAAATATATATATATATATTTATACATTTATATATACATATGTATATATATATGCAAATATATATATATATATTTATGTATATATAGTTACATAAAAATTATATATATATATATATATATGTATATATATATATATACATATATATATATATATATATGTATATATATATATATATATATGTATATATATATATATATATATATATATATATAACTTAAACCCACTCTCGTTGAAAGATAAGCTGAGATACAGAGTAAACCGTATATTTCGACCACTAACTATGGTCCTCTTGAGCACAGCAAGTGGTCGAAATATACGGTTTACTCTATCTCAGCTTATCTTTCTCCGAAAGTGGGTTTAAGTTTTATTGTATTCGTGTACTATGACACCTACGTTAGTTTATATATATATATATATATATATATATATATATATGTATATATATGCATATATATATATACATATGTATATATATATATATATTATGGGAAAGGTGGAGGGGGAAACACGGGTCTTTATCTGATTATCGAGTTTATTCCTGACCGGTTTCGCTTACAATAGCTTCTTCAGAGGAGTGTTACTCTGGGTCGAAGTTGGCGGTGTATATAGTGAGTCAGGCCCACGTTCCCTCCTTGTGGAGTGGTTGGTGGCTGGTTCCAGTACATGTCAAACAGCACCGGTACAATATAATAGTAATATAATAATATAACACAACATGATCTACGATACAATATACAATATAAATTATAATATATGATATAATATACCAAATCATATCATGGTATATCACATTATAATACAACATAATAATTAGCATCGATACATAATCAATAATAATAAGAATAAATATACGAGTTTTTGAAAAATGGAAATATATGTGTTGTATTTATTATTATAAATATAGAAAGACGCCCCAGGACAGCTCCGACGTAACGCGGGATTACATACAAGGACAAAACATCACGGTGACATTTCATTGATCAAAAATCATGTTTTATTCTCATTATTTTATTATGCATTCTGTATCGATACTAATTATTAGTATTATGTTATGTTATTATACTGTAATATAATTATATTGCATTATTATATATTATATTGTATGTTATTATTTTTACAGTATTATTATTATTATTATTATTATTATTATTATTATTATTATTATTATTATTATTATTATTATTATTATTATTATTATTATTATTATTATAATTATTATTATTATTATTATTATTATTATTATTATTATTATATTATTATTATTATTATTATTATTATTATTATTATTATTATTATTATTATTATTATTATTATTATTATTATTATTATTAT
>NC_134787.1:68729638-68737138 GCF_046742065.1 Oratosquilla oratoria | reverse complement strand
CAAGATGACAGGAAGATTTATTGCTTCCTGAAATGACGAGTGTCATGAATATACGTGATATATGAATAAAAGAGAGAAAATTAATAAATAACCTTTATTTTATCACGGCAATAGTAAGTGCAATGATTAATTCATATTGCTATTTATAGTAATACAGCTATTGCAGCTATTATATAGGGAAGATGCTTATATAAGTGAAAATCAATGGAAATTCGTAAACATATCAGAACCACTTCTTTAACCTGTTCATTACTAGGGGCTTGCTTTTAATTGTATTTAGGCTAAAATTAGACGAGTTTAAGCACATTGGGGAGTGTATGGGTCCACAGGTGTAAAAGTGACAGGAAAAAGGGGGAACGAGACAAAAAAGTTTGGGAACCAATGCTCTAGATTGATCTTCATTTCTCTGTACGTAAGTCAGTCTGTCTCTTGTGCAATGTTGCTTAATATAATGAAATTATCAGGTGTTTTTTTCATAAAATTTTGGTTGTTGTAATCAGTTTCTGGCTTCAGCATTCTGAATACATGTTACATTAGTTTCCTTGAAGTTCCATCAAACTGGCAATGATACTGTACAGATTTAATCAGAATAATTTGCCATTTTTAATGATATTTCGGAGTTTATAATAGGTGAGGAATATCGCATTGAATAAACAGAAATTGTTTTTACAAGCAAAATACTAGATTCGATGTCTTCTAGTGTAATTAAGAAGAAAGGCAGAAAGGACCGAAGAGTTTGGATCTGAAGAAAGCTCCGTACTTTAACCTAAAAGTGTCATTGCTATCTCATCTTCATTTTACAATATATGTTAATTGCATAAGCCTCGTCGTAACCTAGTGGATACCGTGTCGAACTCATGAGCAGGTGATCGTGAGTCCGATCACCCAGACCCACCACTCCGGGCTATCTCGCGATGATTCCCGAAAGTACTGGCCTAGCGGGGAGGCGACCCGATGTTGGTCTTAAACACCCAGCGGTTTGCTGCAACTGACAGAGCTTTGCTCTATTAGAGCTTTCTCAATTCCCACTGCTTGGGAGTGTGATAGCGAGTTAGAGGTTGAAATGATTCCTCAATGACTCCAATAACACTGGGGAACACTCATTTTGTTGCATTTAAAAAAAGACTTTTTTATAGTCAACTTGTGTGTGCTGATTTCAAATCTGAAGTCGGGTTTTGTCTGCAAGCTACAGATTTTATGCAATTTGACATTTTTATTTATTTTTTAAATTTTCGTTATTATAGGAAATTGCAATATCAGCCACAATTCTTTTGTTCACTTGAATCTTAAAACAGTATGAAAGCCATTTCTGTACATTTATTAAGGCAAAAGAAACAGAACATTAACAGAACATCTATCCCAAAGTTAGATTAGCATCCTTCAGAACATCACCACAGCTGATGGAAGCTTATCAATTTCTTTGTGTATTTTTTTCAGGCAGGAATTTGCGTTTGTAACTTTTGCGTTTGTACATTTCATCTGGGCAATTTCGTTTAATGCTCCAGCAGTAGTCAGCCATCATACTTTTGTCCCAGCGCCCTTGGTAGCGTTCTTCCATGATCTTTAGGTCTTGGTGGAATCGTTCTCCTTGTTCGTCACTCACAGCCCCCAGGTTGTCAGGGAACTGATCAAGGTGGCTATTCAAAAAATGAAGCTTGATGCTCATGTTGCACCCGAGATCACGAAAAGCGAGGAGCATTCTGTTCACAAGTTCACTGTAGTTCTCCGCCTTATTGTTTCCAAGGAAGTTCTGAACGACTGCCACAAAGGATAACCATGCTGCCCTTTCTAAAGCGGTCATCTTAGCAACAAACTGATCATCACGAATTATGGTTCGAATCTGTGGGCCATCAAACACGCCTGCTTTGATTTTCTCAAATGATGACCCTGGTAAAGCTGTGATGATGTGTTGGAAACATTCACCTTCGGTTTCCAGTGCCTTGACAAATTGTTTCATCAAACCTAATTTGATGTGAAGAGGAGGAAAGATGATCTTATCTCTGTTTACAATTGGGTCTTGTATGATATTTGGCATGCCTGCTTCAAGGGTGTCACGAATAGGCCAGTCCTTCTGGACCCAATGTCTGTCTCGTGCTCGGCTGTCCCACATACAGAGGAAACATGGAAACTTGGTGAAACCTTTCTGTTGTCCAAGAAGAAAGTTGACCATCTTTAAGTCTACACAAATTATCCAATTGTGCTCATGATACTTTAATAAGTCCATGACCATTCTCATATCATCATAGTCTTCCCGCAAATGCACTGAGTGACCGACAGGTACTGCTCCATAAACATTGCCATTATGTAAAAGAACACACTTTAGACTGCGTTTTGAACTGTCTAAAAAGAGTCTCCATTCAGCAGGACTATAGTAAGGTACACCCAGTTCTTTGAGAAGCCCTGGGATGTCATGGCAGTAAACAAACTGTCTGTCTTTTGAAAAGAAGGTCACAAAAAGCTGGTCACGCTTTCTGAAATATGATACTTTAACAGAGTGATCAACAAGATTTCTGCCTTGTAATCTTGATGCCAAAAGCTTTGCTGCTTTCTTTGAAAGACCTAAATCCCGCACTAAATCATTCAGTTCAGCCTGGGGAAGAGGCTTAGGGACGGGGAAAGGTTCAGTGTCTGAAGAACAGTCCTCCGATTGTGAACACTTTTCTGACAATTCACTGTCACAACTGTCTTGCTGGCTTGTATCATGTTCAATGTCTTTATCGTCCAATGAAGGCAAGCCTTTGAAAACTGGAACAGGTACTTCTTCAGAGTGCGGAACAGGCCGAATAGCTGAGGGAATGTTCGGATACGTAATCTTATGTCGGTTTTTCTTCCCAACACCCGTTGTGTTTACCATGCAGAAATAACAGTCAGTTACATGGTTGGTGGGTTCGCGCCAAATCATTGGAACTCCAAAAGGCAGACCTTTGCGTTTTCCTTTGGTCCAGTCTCGAAGCATTTCCTCACAATTGTGGCACACAACATGAGGAGCCCATTGCTTGTCTTGATCACCAAGATGAACTTCAAAATATGCCTTGTAGGCACGCTTGACGAACGAGGATATGTTACGTCTCTGACGATTGAGTGTGTAGCATCCACATATGTAGCAGAAGGCATCAGGCTTGTTTCTGCAATGATGTCTCATTCTGGAAGCCATGTTTGAACTGAAACAAAAGAAGAATGATCAAAATATTAGAAGCTATCTATATATATGGACGTTAAAGTGCTTATACATGGTTTACGCAAGTTCACATATGTACAATTTCATTAACCTCAAATTGCATACAAACTAGAGCTTGTGGAGAAAAACTAATTTCAGATTTGAAATCAGCGCCTAAAACTCTTTCAAAATCCGTTAAAATATCCAATGCAACTCAAAGTTACTGAAAAAGGGTTTCCCTGTGTAATTTTCTAATAAAAGTTACATCAAAATAAGAGAAAGTGTTTTAAGAATTAAACGTTAGGGTGTGGACACCCATAAGAGAACGTTTGTGGCCATCATTTGCAATATATATATATATATATATATATATATATATATATATATATATATATGTATATATATATATATGTATATATATATATATATATATATATATATGTATATATATATATATATATATATGTATATATATATATATATATATATATATATATATGTATGTATATGATGATGGTAGTCCGTCGATTACGTCAATGACAGCTTCTCGGGTTTTCTGGCGGTGAGGTTCGTCAACGCCTGTTATGGATTCGGAGGTGGCTTATGAGGCCAATTCTCGAACGGTAGACGAGGGGGCAGTAGGGGCAGGGGAAAAGTTCATTGCTTGGAGGCTGTAATGACGTGGCCTTGCGCCTCGTTCTTGCCTTCCTGGCGTTTTCTCTGCGTTGATCCTCAAAAACTGTCTGGGCCTGCAGGGTGAAGGAACGCCACAGGTCTGTCCAAAGCTTCGGTTTCAAGCTTTTTTGGTGGAATGTTAGTATAGTGGGAAGCGGAGGATATATTGAATAGCAACCTCGTACAATAAGAAAAGAAACTAGGGCAGGAGTAAATATCACTATCCTTACACTCTTGTGGCCTGAGATGACATGAGCTCGGGTCAGGGGGAGGGGGAGAATACCTACTGACAATTTGTTTTGTAATGAATAATCCTGAGTTTATGCCTAGGTCCTAAGGACGAGGTTGAATGAGCACAAAGGGTCAATTAAGGAATGGTCAAGAGAGATCAGCCGTGTTCCAACATGTGAATAATTTGAAACACCGGATGGACTGGGAACGGTCTAAACTTATTTACAAATCTGGTTGTAGGTTCAAAAGGAAAATGGTGGAATCCACTTTAATAGATTATCTGCCCACTATTAATATCTCTCAATGTCAGTGTGTGTGTGTGTGTGTGTGTGTGTGTGTGTGTGTGTGTGTGTGTGTGTGTGTGTGTGTGTGTGTGTGTGTGTGTGCGTGTGTGTATGCGTGCGTGTGTGTGTGTGTGTGTGTGTGTGTGTGTGTGTGTGTGTGTGTGTGTGTGTGTGTGTGTGTGTGTGTGTGTGTGTGTGTGTGTGTGTGTGTGTGTGTGTGTGTGTGTGTGTGTGTGTGTGTGTGTGTGTGTGTGTGTGTGCTTGTGTGTGTGTGTGTGCTTGTGTGCATTCACTTGGTCTTTGGATCACGTGTTGGACTCGTGATCGACAGCTATTTCCCGCCTGGAAGAGAGCTCAGAGCTCGTAGGTCCGATCTATGGGTAATGCTATGACCTTGCACACACACACACACCCAACTCCCCGCCCACGAGAGTCAGAGTAACGACCCGAAGCGCAGCGGTACCGAAATAATTTCGGCCCTGGGCAGGATTCGAACCAAGAACTGCGGGCCACTATGGTGGCAGTTCAGCGCTCTACCAACTACACCACCGAGTCGTGTGTGTGTGTGTGTGTGTGTGTGTGTGTGTGTGTGTGTGTGTGTGTGTGTGTGTGTGTGTGTGTGTGTGTGTGTGTGTGTGTGTGTGTGTGTGTGTGTCTGTGTGTGTATGTGTGTGTGTGTGTGTGTGTGTGTGTGTATGTGTGTGTGTGTGTGTGTGTGTGTGTGTGTGTGTGTGTGTGTGTGTGTGTGTGTGTGTGTATGTGTGTGTGTGTGTATTCACCACTGTTTACCATGGTCACGTGTTGGACTCGTGAGCGACAGCTATTTCCCTCCCGGAAGAGAGCTCAGAGCTCGCATGACCGATCTATGCTATGCTCGTGGTGACCCTTCTTTGTATCTTTCAGCATAATTTTTTTTTCTTAAAATTTGAATAGTGTTTGCACACACTGTTTCTTTATCTAAATCATTCCAGGTATCCATTACTCTATGTGGGAAGATATTTTTTCAGATCTCTTCTATAGTTATGCACTTTGAGTTTCTTTTCATGTCCTCTTGTTTTTCTATTCTCCCTTTTTAGTAAATCATTCCTATCTAGGATTTCCATTCCTCTCATGATTCTATAGATAGTCAGCAGATCTCCTCTTTCTCTTCTTTGTTCCAGAGTTGGTAATTCTAATTTGGACAATCTTTGTTCGTATGTTGATTTGGAAAGAGTTGGTGGCAACTTTGTTGTTGCTCTTTGTATTTCTAATTTCTTTATATTCTTTTTAGAACTGGGTGTCCATAGTGTTGCTGCGTACTCTGTCCGGTATCATGTCTTTGCTAATCATTACTTCAAGGTCTCTTTCCGAGTTCACTTTTTACTTCTTCTTCACCAATTTTATAATATCTTGATATTCTGTTTTTACTTTTTCCAAACTCCATTATACTATATTTCTTGATAATGAAGTTCACCTCCCACTTTTGAGTCCATTTCCAGATTTTGTCCAGGTCTAACTGTAATGATTCACAATCCTCCTCTGTTCTTACTTTCATTAGTATTTTTGCGTCATCTGCGAAGAAATTCATATAACACTCTACTCCTTCATCCATGTCATTTATATATATGGCAAACATGATTGGAGCCAGTACCGAACTTTGCGGGACACCACTTATCATTTCTTCCCAATTCGGGTATTTAGCTCTAATTACTACCCTCATTTTTCTCCCAGTCAGGAAGTCTTACATCTATTCCAATAATTTTCCTCTGATGCCAATTATTGATTCTATTTTTCTTATTAGTTTCTTGTGTGGTACCTTATTAAATGCTTTTTGTAGGTCTACAAAGGTACAGTCTGCCCATCCATCCCTCTTTGTATTATTTATATTAGTCTCGAATAGAAGCAGATCAGGTTTGTTGTACATGATCTTCCTTGTCTAAATCCAAATTGATTTGGATTCAGTTTAGTTTTTTCTTCCAGATGTTTAACCCAACTATTTTTGATAACCTTTTCACATATTTTTACTACTGTGCTTGTTAGGGAGAGCGGTCTGTAGTTAGTTGGATTTTCCTTGTTTCCTCCCTTGTATATTGATACAATATTTGCATTTTTCCAGTCTTGTGGTACCTTTCCTTCTTTGAGTGAGTATTTAATTATATTGTATATCTTATATGCTAACTCCTCTATGCATTCTTTCCGTATCAAATTTGCAATTCCATTCGGACCATGTGATTTTCTGACATCAAGGTGTTTTATTTGGTCGCTGATTTCCTTCTGTTTTACGGTTATTTCCTTCATTTGGGGTAAGTGATTTCTCTCTATTCCCTCACAGTTAAGTGAGTTCTCAATTGTGAATACCGATTTGAAATGATTGCCCATAATTTCTCCCATTTCTAGTTCTTCTGTATATTCATAATTTCCCTGGCGCAGCTTTTCTATTTCTTGTTTATTTTTTAGTTTAACATTTACATACCTGTATGATAGTTTAGGTTGTTCCTTGCATTTTTCTATAATTTCTTTTTAATAGTTTCTCTTTTCATCTCTGCGTATTTTTAAATAATTCGTTTCTTAGTTTGATGCATGTTTGCCATTTGCTCGTTTAATTTGTTCCATTTTTTCCAAGCTTTGTCTCTTTTATCCTTAGCTTCACTACATTTTTTGTTATACCAGCTTTTTATGTACACTCTTTCTTGCTTTTGCTGTGGTATATATTTGTTCTCTCCCTCATTATAAATTTCTTTTAGTATATTCCATTTCTCTTCCATCCTTGTGTATGTGTATTCACTTGGTCTTTGGATCACGTGTTGGACTCGTGATCGACAGCTATTTGCCTCCTGGAAGAAAGCTCAGAGCTCGTAGGTCCGATCTATGGGTAATGCTATGACCTTGCACACACACACACACACACACACCCAACTCCCCGCCCACGAGAGTCAAAGTAACGACCCGAGGCACAGCGATACCGAAATAATTTCGGCCCTGGGCAGGATTCGAACTGGCTACTGGGAGCACTTCTACTTCCCAGTTCAGCGCTCTACCAACTGTGCCACCGAGTCGGTGTATGTGCATGTGTGTGTGTGTGTTTGTGTGTGTGTGTGTGTGTGTGTGTGTGTGTGTGTGTGTGTGTGTGTGTGTGTGTGTGTGTGTGTGTGTGTATGTGTGTGTGTGTGTGCG
>NC_134787.1:68707138-68712138 GCF_046742065.1 Oratosquilla oratoria | reverse complement strand
ATGTATACATATATATACATATGTACATATATATACATATATACATATACAAAAGCGACCTCGAATTCAATATCGATGTGGTTCTTAATAGTGTGAAGTAGTTCCATTTAATCAAGAAGGTATTAACTTACATCTGACATCCGAATGTGGGATCTAGTCCTATCGACTGAATTAATCTCGTTATTGTTGCTGTTTACTCAAATGAAATTGATTGAAAACCGCTTAACATGACAAAAGAAGAATAAAAACGGAAAAGAAAATAAGCATATAAATAGAATGAAATGTAATTAAAATAATTAGAGAAATGAATACTTAAGTAGGATGAAATGAAATAAAATATATATATGAATAAATCGAACAAATGTATAAGTCAATCTATATATCAATAAGTAAATGAATAAATAAGTAGATAGGTAAACAGGGTTCATCATGATTCGTCCATAATGTCGATGAAAGAAATATAGTATAATGAAGTACAAGGAAATATTTTGATGATTTCAGATATGTAGAACTATCTATTCTTCAACTTTTAGATATAAGTCACTATTGTAAATGCTGAGGTAATAGACACATCCTTTCACGATTACGATTATAATTTAAGTATTATTACTTTAATTTTGTTGGTTGCTAGTTTGGGAGTTTTGATAATCTAATTTCATTGCATTTTACACCATGTTACCGAGATACTCAAGTTTATGATTTTTTTTTATCACATTTTTCTTTTCTTTCTTCAGCAATATTACATTACATTCCTCCTTTAACCATATTAGTGTAATCGTTACATAAAAAATGATCATATTATTCTAGTTTTTCTCCATTTTTGTGTGTGCTTAGTGATATTAATACATTCACTTTTTTATATTTTTAGTGTAATGATTACACAAGAATTATATACAATTAAAGAAATGAATGTACAGATAGATGAATAGATTAATAGATAAACAGATGAACAGATAGATAGACAAATAGATAGGTAGATAAACATATAAACGAATAAATAAATGAATAGTTGAATAGATAATTAGAGAAAAAGATAAATCAATAAATCAATGAATAATTAGATAAATAAACAAAGAAAAAATAAATCATAGATAAACAAATGGGTAAATAAACAAGCAGATAGATAAAATAGAATGAAATAATATAAACGAATAGATAAATATATAAATAGGTAGATAAACAAATGAATGAGCACCTGAATAGAATCGTCTTCATGGTCTGAGCCGTGTCAATCGTATTTCTTTATATCGACCATTTACGATGCGAAGTAACTTTACGAGGTCGTAAGTGACGTACTGACGTCGTATACCTACGGCCAAAGGATATAAATGTCTTGTACAGTTCTCCATAAGGCATAAGGCAATGATGACGTCATGATTTGCTTATACTGTAGGTGAGGTAATGTGCGTTCGAATCATCCCTTTTCTTTTTTCCAAAAATATCTGTTCTTTATTGTTGTCATGTGGTCAGGATTTTTCTTTTATTTCCGTAATTATATTATAATCATTAGGAATAAAAATGTCTGGGGAGACTAGATCGTTTTATTTTGCCTACAGTCAGGCGATTTTACTCAAAGAAAACCTCTGGTGCTCTGAGAGCTAACAGGTTTAACACTGATGCACTTGAGCATATTATATATATATCGTCAGTATATATATATCGTCAGGTACAGAAAAATTTAAACAAGAAGATTCGATTCCGTTCTGAACTGAGAGAAGTTCTACTGAGACGAATAAAATCGCCTGGGTGCCAACGGTACTTCTGGGATGATCTAAGAGCTTGAAAATATTGAACCTATAAAGTTCAGAAGGTTTTCTAGCGTTTGGCTGAGCGGAATCTTTAAACAGAATAAACTTGTTCTTCTGGGCAAATAAATGCTAAGTTCAATTAAATAGTTCATCTTTCTCTAATTATTTTGTTGAATGATTTTATTCAGCTCAAAGCAAAACGTCATTCGGGAATAACCCTTAGATTACCGGCGATACCATCTTGGTAGCCGACAGCCAGAATGACAAGCATAAATCCACCTAGGCATACTTATAATAAATCTTTTGAATATTTGTGCTCTCTTTTGATCAATAGAATCACCTGGCGACAACATAAACCTGTACACCGACATTGGGAGTCAAAGGGTTTAACTACAATAGAATAGAGTAAAGTGTGTCGGCTTGTCAGCGAATCGACGGAACTCGTCGACCGAAGGCCCTCTGCGTCGGAGGCGAAATGGAGCCCCCCCCCCCCGGCCCCAAGAACAACTTTCAAAGGCCTAACGGTACAAAGGGAGAAGATGAAGGGCACCTCGGGCCTTTGTAGTTGTGTTGGGTGTGAATACTGAAACATGGGTAATCAGATGAACGAGTACTTATAATGAATTTGAAAGCCGCCAAGAACGTGCACAAACAACGTCCTACGCCACCGACAGTCAACTTGTAATTTCGTTCCGTCTTTCAGTTTGATTAGGTAATGCCCCATCTTCCAACTCCATACAAAAGAAGGTGAAGAGCGTACGCCAGGAGGCGCTGAGTAACTGCAACCAAAGCCGTCACTTTTGTCCTATGTGCTTCTTGGAGTGTTGGGGATCGAGCCCACAACGAAGGGAAAGTGAGACCGGTACCCTTCCAATTACGCCACTAATGCACGTGTTCATACAGGGTAGTGCATTAGTAAGGGACAATAAGCTGATATAGAGGAAAACTAGTGTAACAGTAAGAAAAGATTTCTGCTTTACAGAACATAGATCATTTTTCTATTAGAAACATCTAAGCTTTGAAAACATATAAGATTAAGAATAAAGGCTCCTTTAGAAATACCAGAATATTAGATGATCATTATTTTTATTTTGCCACAAATAGATAGCGTTTCTATCTCTAGAGACAATGGCATTACACTGAAGAAGTTGAGTTCCAGATGTGACAAAGAAGAGATTATAGGAAGGTAGCAAACAGGAGGGATGATAGAAGTAGAAATTGATCAGCATTTTATCTTTTTTTAATGAGAATTAGTCCCCAATTAGAAAGAAAGATGATTTAAAAGAATATAGTAGAATCAGGATTTTTATAGATTGTAGAACATTAATTCCCGTTATTATACTTATTATAGTTTTCCATTTTTTTTTTCTTTCCGACAGAGTAATTACATGAACACCAGTCACTTGTCTGCAATTTCTGTGCACCAAAATATCTCAACCCCATCCAGAATAAATAAATAAATACACAAATTAATTTATAAATGGATGCACAAATTAATGATTAGATAAACAAATAACTAGATAGATAAATAGATAAACAAATAAATTAAAAAATAACTAAATTAATAATTGATAAATAAACTAATACACAAATAAACAAATGAATAAATAAATAAACAAGTAAATGTATGAATAAAAAGATAAATTAATATAGAAAAATAAATGAGCAAATAGATAAATGAATAAATAAGTGAACAGATCAATAAATACATGAATATATAAATAAGTGAACAAACAAATAAACAATGTATCTGTCGTGTGTGTTTCCATTTCACTGGGAAGCTTCGGGAGCAATGAGGGGATTCAGAGGTTGTTTGCTCTCATCATTTGAAGTATGGGCATAAGAGATAGTAATTTGACAAAGAGATCCTAAAACTGACACCAAGCGCCAGTCCTGTGGGGCTCCATCTTCAGGTGAAAAGGTGAGGGTGTTGAGAGGGTTTGGAAATAAACCAATGGGAAATTTGCCAAGTGTAGGCCTTATGGTTTCTTGCAGCCTCCTCCATTCTTATGTTCTCTTGAATTGATCCTCGACGTTCGACCTGCAGGTGTCCAGTAGTTCTCGACCTGAAATCTTGTATACGGGCGTGCATTATTTCAGAAAAATATGAAATAGAATAATATGCAATATTACGAGTATGTAATCTGGTGATAGTAATCGATAAAGACATTGACACAGTCTTCCTCAACTGAATAAGATTATTTGGTTTTAACCAAAACAAAAGGTTAAATGGTATTATCAACTTAAATCGTAAATAAAGACTCCAAAAACAACATAAATCCAAGACGGATAGACATATAGTTGATTCAGTCCTAATGCAACGTATCCAATCTAACAAGAGAGAACCCAACACCATATTCCGAAGGCAGGCAGGGTCAAACTTGTCCGTCTTTAAGAAGAAACTGTTTAGCAAGTTTAATTAGTGTCTAACGCTACTCCTCTGAACTTCTCCGAAATGTTGGAGATAATCTGATACTCTCTCATTGTATATTCTCTTGAAGTAGCCAAAGAAATATCGATGAAATCACTAAAGACGATATACAGTATCTTCCAGGTTGAACCAAAGAAATTAGGGTACAATGAAATGAAAGTAAGTTTGCTTGTCTGATTGTTGGTTAGATACTTTGTTGGTTGATTGCACGGTTGACTTAATTGATTGTTTGTTTCTTTGCTTACTTATATGTTTGTCCTGAAACAACATCGTCATTTCTAAACGAAGGTCCACGTGCTTTGTTTGTTTGTTTATCCATTTGTCCCCAAAACAAAGGAATACAAATGAGATGCAAACAGCAACAGACCTATTGATCCTTCCGGAGCGGCTTACAAATTGAAAGGGGGTGTTAGCAATGGAAACAATTAAGAACCACTGAATTTATTTAATTGTATGAGCTCACGATGCCGAGAAATATTTTAGATTAGGGTTGGAATCCATATATACAACATATCCATTATTCAATAGATCTTTGTCGGGTTTGACACGGAAGTCCACATGTGTTCCAGAATGTCTCTCCCCTGGAGACTCTCATCGTAGGGCCACATCTTACCTCCCTGTGAATAAAACTTGATTCCTTCTTGGCACCCATGAGAATCGTTAGTCCCACGCTGGACCACTGGGAGTGGTCTTGGACTCAGCCTGACCCTCCACAAGAAGAGATCTTGGCACCAACATGGCTATCTAGTAAAAACCTTGGCACTAGGACCAAAGACAGGAACATGCATGAGGCACACATTGGAGGGAATCCCCTCCCTAGC
>NC_134787.1:68692138-68699638 GCF_046742065.1 Oratosquilla oratoria | reverse complement strand
GGATTCGGTCGTTTTGCCAATACGATTATAACTTTTGGATTGATGAATGGCTTTCCTTGGATGCTGTATGTCTTTTGTTTTTTGCTAAAGAGAAGCGTCTTTATGCGTTTTAGAGATGAACCCATGACAAAATTGGGCCCCGGTTTTGATTCTCAAGACATTTATTATGTTTATCTTATCTATTATGTTATATTTATCATGTTTATCATATTGATATTTAATACATTTTAATATATTTTAATATATTATTATGTTTATGTTTATCCTATTAATATTTTAGTGAATGCGCCTCGACGCTGAATAAAATCAATTACCCTCAGCCATACAATTATTATCAACTAAAAAAAATAAAGGAATGAGTAAATAAATTGAAAAATTAATAAAGAGATAAACAAGCAAATTGATAAATTAATAAATAAGCAAATTAATAAATAAACAAACATATAAACAAACAAATATATAGATAGATAAATAAATAGATGAATAAATAAATAAATAAATAAATAAATAACTAAATAATCCATATATAATTCAATAAATGAATAAATAATACATAAATAAATAAATAAATAAATAAATAAATAAATAGATAATACATAATTAATTAAATAGATAAATAGATAAATAAATAAATAAATAAATAAATAAATAAATAAATAAACAATACATAATTAATTCAATAAATAGATAAATAAATAAATAAATAAATAGATAAATAAATAAATAAATAAATAAATAAATAAATAAATAAATAAATAAATAAATAAATAAATAAATAAATAAATAAATAAATAAATAAATGAATAAATAAGTAAATAAATAAATAAATAAATAAATAAATAAATAAATAAATAAATAAATAAATAAATAAATATACAAATAAACAAATAAATAAATAAATAAACAAATAAAATTAATAAATAATATCAATGATAGGGATAGACGGGGGTGGGTATTTGTACCCTCATCTGAATGGAATCACCTGACGACACAAGAAAACCACCGTTGAATGGTTGACCCGACGAAGGAAGCCAATCCTTATTTAGTGGAAAGGATAGAGGCACTAGTTGTTGGTGAAGAAACATTAAATGATGTAAACAAGATTGTTAAACGTAAATGAGAACCAAAGATTCAAACACTTCCATGAAGAAATTGTTCCTGATATATTCGTACAAAAAAGAAACACTGAACCTATCATCCATTTTGTAAATACAATCTCCGAGCATCCGCTGACACAGCCACCTCTGAGTATTTGAGCAATCACCATCTCTTCCTTCTCCATATACCATTTCACAATCGCTAACACTTCGTTACTAACGTCTACAGATAAATTTACTGACTCATATACGGTCTTCGATGAGTAAAGCTCTTGATAAAATTCTTCTATTCTTTTTACCATTTTGTCTCTGCAGTTAATGATTTCTCCATTTCTATATTTCAAACATATCATTTGTTGCCTTCCTAAAGCATGTCTTCGCTCGGTCCCTTTAATACTTTTACCTTTCCGAATAGTTTCCTCTATTTCATCCATGTTTCTCTTTCTTTTCTCTGATCTTTGCCTTTTGTTGATAGGCTTGTTTAGTTATACTCTTTCTATTTCGTCTCTCCTGCTTTTTAATCTGCATGGTCCTTTATCTTGTAATTAGGTCATTTATAGCTTTAGAGTATTTGTTTTCTCTAATACTTTTTGTACTTCCTACTTTCTTTGCCGATTTTCTAATGATATTCACTAAATTTGAATTCATATCTTACACGGTGTCCTCCTTGGATCTTAGACCTTCGAATCTATTTTTAATTTCTAACTGAAATTTCTTATTATTATCCTTAACCTTTGCAAGGCTGATTTTCTTTTTTAAAACTAGTTTATTTCTCTCGGCTCGGAAATTGGGTTTAGCTATGCAACCTACCACTCTATTTTGACTTTATTTATGACCGTAACATTGCTAATGCTCTTGCTCTCATCTCCTATTGTGAAGTCTACTTCATTCTTTGTTGTTCCATTTGGACTTCTTCAGGTCCATTTACGACCCATAAGCTTTTGGAAGTAAGTGTTCATTATCCTCATGTTGTAGTTTTCCGCAAAATTTACTAACATCTCCCCTCTGTCATTTTTTTCACCGACTCCAAACTTCCCAAACTTGTAGATGTTAGTAGTGTACCAGAGATTACAAAGAGAGAAGTAGAATTTGCTCTAAAAATCATGAAACGGAGAAAAGCACCCAGGGAAGATGGTATATCGATAGATCTGTTCAAAGATGTAGGGAAAGAAGTTCATATTAGGTTAGCTCAGTTGTATACCCAGTGCTTACGCCAAAAAAGCGTTCCTGATTCGTGGTGCAATACTAAAGTGATTTTGCTTCATAAGAAAGGAGACTAGAAGAACTTTAGTAACTATCGACCAATTAGCTTGCTATCAAATGTATATAAAGTATTCTCCAAGATCCTTACAAATAGACTAGGTCAATTTTTAGATGGAAACCAGCCGAGAGAACAGGCAGGCTTTAGGAGCGGATATTCGACTCTAGACCATTTGCAAATGATGAACCAACTAATCGAGAAAACAACAGAATACAATATACCTCTGTGTTTAGCTTTTGTAGATTACAAGAAGGCCTTTGACTCGGCAGAACAAATAGCAGTACTAAACTCGTTACACAAGTAGGGTACAAACGAATAGATCGTAAGGGTTTTACAAAAGATTTATGCGAAGGATACCGCTAAAATTGGACTACATAATGATAAAGAAAAGATCATGATCGAAAAAGGAGTACGGCAAGGCGATACCATTTCACCCAAATTATTTACAGCTTGTTTAGAAGAGATTTCCAGAAGGTTGAGTTGGGAAGAGAAAGGTTTAAAGATTAATGGTGAATATTTGAACCACCTAAGATTTGCAGACGACATTATTTTTATTTCAGATAGCAGAAGACTTGCAAGATATGCTGAGTGATCTAAACAAAGAAAGTCTCAAAGTACGTTTGAAAATGAATAAGAGTAAAACCAAAGTAATATTCAACACGAAAGTTCAAAGTAAAGTTATTATAATCGATGGTGAGAGTCTCGAAAAAGTTAAGGAGATGGTGAAAGTGACGAAATATCACAATAATGAAATCAAAAGACGTATTACAATTGGTTGGAAAGGATTTGGTAAGTATAATAAAATCCTAAGAGGCTCTCTACATTAATGTTTGAAACGTGAAGTTTACAATCAATGCATTCTGCCAGCAATAATTTACGGGTGTGAGACTTGGAAACTAACGAAGGTGATGGAAACAAAGCTAAGGACTGCACAGAGGGGAATGGAGAGATCTATGATGGGAATAACACTAAGAGACCGGAAGAGAGCAAGTTGGGGGAGAGAGCAGACTAGAGTGAAACATATTGTAGAGGCGGTGAAAGAGAGGGAGTGGAATTGGTCAGGTAAGTTAGTGCGAACGACTGATGAGCAATGGAGCAGGTGTGTTACTGAGTGGACGCCGCGAGATGGGAAGCGTGGAAGAGAGGGACCAAACAGAAGGTGGAGAGCCGAGGTAGAGAAGTTTGTAGGAGCAACGTGGCAGAAGATGACGTGGTCGCATGAATCATGGAATGCTATGAAGGAGGCCTTTGTTCAGCAGTGGAATCGGGATGGCTGATTTGATTGATTGATTGAGCATTTCATTACTTCTTTTCTCTCTCTCTCTCTCTCTCTCTCTCTCTCTCTCTCTCTCTCTCTCTCTCTCTCTCTCTCTCTCTCTCTCTCTCTCTCTCTCTCTCTCTCTCTCTCTCTCTCTCTCTCTCTCTCTCTCTCTCTCTCTCTCTCTCTCTCTCTCTCTCTCCCCTCTCCTCTCTCTCTCTCTCTCTCTCTCTCTCTCTCTCTCTCTCTCTCTCTCTCTCTCTCTCTCTCTCTCTCTCTCTCTCTCTCTCTCTCTCTCTCTCTCTCTCTCTCTCTCTATCTATCTATCTATCTATCTATCTATCTATCTATCTATCTATCTATCTATCTCTCTTTCACTCCCTCTCTCTCTCTCTCTCTCTCTTTATTACTATCATTTCTCACGTGCTAGTACAGATTCGAGTCCTTGGTTGTACCACGTTTCAATTTATGCATGTATGGCTCCACGAATTTCTCGATGTTAAGGGTTTACAATTAAAGTGAACTATGGTTTATATATGTATATATATATATATATATATATATATATGTATATATATATATATATATATATGTACATATGCATACACACACACACACTCAGACACACACATACACACACACCCACGCGCGCGCGCACACACACACACACACACACACACACACACACACACACACACACACACACACACACACACACACACACACACACACACACACACACACACACATACACACACACATACACACACACACACACACACACACACACACACACACACACACACACACACACACACACACACACACACACACACACACACACACACACACACACACACACACACACACACATATATATATATAAATATATATGTATACATATACATATATCTATCTATCTATCTATCTATCTATCTATCTATCTATCTATCTATCTATATATATATATATATATATATATATATATATATATATATATATATATGCATTTTAACAACCACAATGCACTTTAATTATAAGCCATCAACATCAGGAGACCCAATGGAGGCTAACATGCAGAAATTGAAATGCGGTACTGCCAAGGACTCGAACCCAGCTAGCGCATGACAAGTGCTGTAGTGACTTTCCCGATTACGCTATCACGAGAGAGCGCAACTTTTCTTATATATTTGTATGCTCGAGTTACATACACATGAACGAAATTTTGCGTTCAACCCATCTCCACTATGATAGTACAGTTGGTAAGTATACGAACGCTGGAAAGTATTTGTGCAACACTGAATGGGTCCCAGTAATCAGAGATACATTCTAACAACCACAATGCACTTTAATTCTAAGCCATCAACATCGGGAGACCCGATGGAGGCTAACATGCAGAACTCCATGCGTCTCTGCAACTTATATCCTGCATTCAGCTAATGACTTCTTGGACATCCTTAAAACAAACAATGCAATAAGAACCATAGCTTCTCTTGACGTAAAATCGTTATTTGCTTCCATTCCAATTCAGCGTACCATAAACTATATAATAGATCGTGTTTGCCACAATACTAATACTCCAAAGCTTCCAGTCCCTGAGAAAGCAATAAGATTCTAGAACTGATTGCGCGATCTTTTAAGGTCCATCACTCATTAACAAGTTATATAAATCGTTAGTTCCTCCACATTTGGAATATGCTCTTTCCGTACGGTCACCGAAGCTCATTAAAGACATTCACAGATTGGAAAAAAAATAACAACGGCGAGCCAAAAAACTGATTCCAAATATCAAAAATAAATCATACGAAAACCGACTAAAACATATGAATCTGTTTTCCCTAAAAAAGCTTAGACTCAGAGATGACTTGATACAGGTCACACACATAAGCATACATTCAGATATGTGGCCCGATCTATAGGTATTGCTGTGACCTTACGCACACACGCAAATCCAACTCTTTGCCCAATAGAGATGGAGGGCGAGCTCGCAGTTCAGCGATGGTGAGATTTTCAATCCTGAGCTTAGCTCGAACATGGATCGCTGAATTAGCGGAGGTATTTGTGTGTGTGTGTGTGTGTGTGTGTGTGTGTGTGTGTGTGTGTGTGTGTGTGTGTGTGTGTGTGTGTGTGTGTGTGTGTGTGTGTGTGTGTGTGTGTGTGTGTGTGTGTGTGTGTGTGTGTGTGTGTGTGTGTGTGTGTGTGTGTGTGTGTGTGTGTGTGTGTGTGTGTGTGTGTGTGTGTGTGTGTGTGTGTGTGTGTGTGTGTGTGTGTGTGTGTATGTGTGTGTACATATATAACCTTGCAAGTGGTCAGGAACAGTTCATATTTCAAGACAGGATACGTCGTCCACGGTAAGCCTCGGAAGTGGTGATACCTGAATTAAGTTGAGGTTGCCTTCGGTCCGAGGCGAGCTGCGGTTGGAGGCATTACTCAAAATGGATGCCTTACCTTACTTCTGCGCCGTATCCAAGATTCGAACGCACGCCCTAAATCCCCACGTGGTTACCAGATATGATGGTGTTTAAGTGAAACTTGATTTCAATTGAAAAGGCTCTCCACAGACGAAACATAAATATCTGAAGTAGAATCCTCCTCGTGTCTGCACATGCGCGAATGAGAGCGGACGAGGGAAAAAAGAGAAGAGAGGAAATAGAAAATTGAGGAGAAGAGAAAGGAAATGGCCCGAGACGATTGATAGCAATAAAGCAAAGAAAGAGTGAAGATAAAGAAAAGCGAGAGAAAAGAGAAGAGCAAAATTCATTGCACAAGAAGAGTTGAGGGTCTAGAAGGCAAACTGTACTAAAGAAAACGAAGAAGTGGGAAAGAGGTGAAGGATGATGGGAAGCAAAAGGTACAATAAGGAGAGAAGAAGAGGGAGAAAGATAACACAGGGGAACACTTTTTCAGTAACTTTGAGTTGTATTGGATATTTTAAACGGATTTTGAAAGAGTTTTAGGCGCTGATTTCAAATCTGAAATTAGTTTTTCTCTACAAGCTCTAGTTTGTATGCAATTTGAGGTTAATGAAATTGTACATATGTGAACTTGCGTAAACCATATATAAGCATTTTAACGTCCATATATATAGATAGCTTCTAATATTTTGATCATTCTTCTTTTGTTTCAGTTCAAACATGGCTTCCAGAATGAGACATCATTGCAGAAACAAGCCTGATGCCTTCTGCTACATATGTGGATGCTACACACTCAATCGTCAGAGACGTAACATATCCTCGTTCGTCAAGCGTGCCTACAAGGCATATTTTGAAGTTCATCTTGGTGATCAAGACAAGCAATGGGCTCCTCATGTTGTGTGCCACAATTGTGAGGAAATGCTTCGAGACTGGACCAAAGGAAAACGCAAAGGTCTGCCTTTTGGAGTTCCAATGATTTGGCGCGAACCCACCAACCATGTAACTGACTGTTATTTCTGCATGGTAAACACAACGGGTGTTGGGAAGAAAAACCGACATAAGATTACGTATCCGAACATTCCCTCAGCTATTCGGCCTGTTCCGCACTCTGAAGAAGTACCTGTTCCAGTTTTCAAAGGCTTGCCTTCATTGGACGATAAAGACATTGGACATGATACAAGCCAGCAAGACAGTTGTGACAGTGAATTGTCAGAAAAGTGTTCACAATCGGAGGACTGTTCTTCAGACACTGAACCTTTCCCCGTCCCTAAGCCTCTTCCCCAGGCTGAACTGAATGATTTAGTGCGGGATTTAAGTCTTTCAAAGAAAGCAGCAGAGCTTTTGGCATCAAGATTACAAGGCAGAAATCTTGTTGATCACTCTGTTAAAGTATCATATTTCAGAAAGCGTGACCAGCTTTTTGTGACCTTCTTTTCAAAAGACAGACAGTTTGTTTACTGCCATGACATC
>NC_134787.1:68647138-68649638 GCF_046742065.1 Oratosquilla oratoria | reverse complement strand
GGGAAACTAAGAGCAACTGCATAAACTAAGAGTAATTGCATAAACAGGTGCATTGATCTCAATCCTATTTATATAGGAACGAGGAGTAACTCTAGCTAATTCCTTTGTTCTGTTCTCTAGTCTCTTTCTGCTTCTTTTCGACCTGCCGTTTGTTCACCAGTTGGCTTTTGGCCGACCTCCTTTCCCGAAGGCGGTCTTCCAGTGCACCTTTTCAACTCCCCTTCCCGTCACTTTTGTTCCTCCCTTTTCAGTTTTAGTTTACTTCCTTTTTCGCTCAAGTTCTATCTTTCTTTTTATCTTCTTTATTCTTCTTTTATTTGTCTGATTGTAATGTAGTCGTTTGTTATTGAGTCCTGTTCCTCCCGTTCCCCCTTCTTCCTTTGCGGACATTTGGTCCACTTTCATTTACGTCTTTGGATTATGTTCTGTTTTTTTCACGTTTCGATGTTGTTTTTTGTCACACTTGTTTTATGTTCATTGCCATTTAACTTTTAATTTGTTTGTTTGTTTTTTATTTGTTTGTTTGTAAGTTCCCCCTTCCTCCTTTGCGGACATTTGGTCCACTTTCATTTACGTCTTTGGATGATGCTCTTTTTTTTTTTTTTTTTTTTTTCGTTTCGCTGTTTTTTTGTTGATTTTTTTTTTTTTTTTTTTTTTTTTTTTTTTTGTAAGTTAGTCGTTTCTTTGCGGGCATTTGGTCCACCTCCATTTGCGTCTGTCCTATATTCTGTTGTTTTTATGTTAATGTTACGTTTGAGGCTTTTTTTTTATGTTCACAACCATGTAACTTTTATTTGTATTTGTGTAGTGTATTTTGTTTGATTGTAATTTAGTCGTTTTCTCTTGACACTTCATTACGGACATTTGATCCACCTCCATTTGCATCTTTGTCCTATTATCTGATGTTTTTACGGTAGTTTTACGTACTGTTACTTTTGCTACCCTTGTTTTATGTTCACATTCATGTAACTTTTTATTTGTATTTAATTTTTGGTAGCAATATTTCATTTCTTTTGTAAGGTATTTATTATTGAAGTATGCTTTGTACATGTGATTGAGAGGGTGAACCTTTCCCAGGTTTACCACTTCGACGATTTATAAGGAGTTCACATCTTGTAACCATTATACTCCCTGAAGACGATTCCTGGACGGGAATCGAAACGTTGAGCAAATAAACCCTTCAATTGAGTCTGGTGTTTACAGTTTTTCCAATATATACAGTGTGTGTGTATATATATATATATATATATATATATATATTTATATATATATATATATATATATATACATATATATATATACTGTATATATATATATTTTTTTACATACATATATATAATATATATATAAATATATACATACATATATATATATGTATATATACTATATGCATACATATATATATGAATATATATATATATATATGTATATATAAATATATATGTGTATATACATATGTATGTATGTATATATATATATATATATGTTTATATATGTATGTATATGAATGTATGCTAACAAGAACACGGGTACGTGTGTTCACTTATGCAAAGTAGACCACTTGGAAAAAGAAACTAACGAAGCAGAGCGCTTTCGTATATTACATCTTCAGTGCAACAAGTACATAGTGATAGGAATACATAGACAATATATACATGATACAAAGGAACAAGGACAGTTTGAATAAGCGTAGCGACCAATTACCCCCTGGAGAGCGGAAGGTCATTGTCAATTATCTTACGACGGTCGGGCGACATCAGGTCACAGTCGCCAGGGAGAGCGGAAGGTCATTGTCAATTATCTTACGATGGTCGGGCGACATCAGGTCACAGTCGCCAGGGAGAGCGGAAGGTCATTGTCAATTATCTTACGATGGTCGGGCGACATCAGGTCACAGTCGCCAAGGGTCACTGTTTCTACTACTTATATAGGGCGACATTAAGTCAATTCGTTGGATTACATTTTATCTGATATTATCTTACTAATTTCTTGACAAATGAAATTATCAAGTTTGTACAAGCCTTTATGTAGGTTGGTATTTTGATTACTAGTGGTATGAATCAAACTGCACTCTATTAAATTTCTTGCTATTATGTTGTTGGTATAATAGATTGCCTGGGCATTACCCCAATCAACTGGATGATTATTTAATTCAATATGCTTGAATATACCACTAGAATGATTGCCATCCCTAATATTTTTCTTGTGTTGTTCAATTCTAATGTTTAAGGGTTTGGCAGTTTGACCTATGTAAAATTGATTACACATTTTGCAAGGAATTTTATAAATGCATCCTTTTTTAATTTCAATACTATTGTTGATAAGTTTATGTTTTACTGTACTATCATGTTTAAAAACTACCTTTACGTTAAATCTTTTTAATAATTCTGTGATACTTAACAAATTTTCTTGAAATGGTAAAATTAAAACATTATGATAATTGAAAGGTGATTTAGGCTGAGGAGTTAAAAATTCTAGCCCAATGTTAAAAACATTTCTG
>NC_134787.1:68634638-68637138 GCF_046742065.1 Oratosquilla oratoria | reverse complement strand
TGTGTGTGTGTGTGTGTGTGTGTGTGTGTGTGTGTGTGTGTGTGTGTGTGTGTGTGTGTGTGTGTGTGTGTGTGTGTGTGTGTGTGTGTGTGTGTGTGTGCGTGTGTGTTTGTTTGTGTGTGTGCGTGTGTGCGTGTATGTTTGCGTATGTATGTACGTGTGTGAGTGTCAGTGTGTTGTGCGTGTGCGTGTGAGCGTGTGTGTGTGTGTGTGTGTGTGTGTGTGTGTGTGTGTGTGTGTGTGTGTGTGTGTGCGTGTGTGTATGCTGTAGCCTATATACATATGTATATATATATATATATGTATATATATATATGTATACATACATATTTATACATACAAAGACACACGCACACACACACACAAACACACACACACACGACTCGGTGGCGCAGTTGGTAGAACGATGAACTACTAGCATGGTGGTGCGCGTAGTGCTTGGTTCGAATCCTGCCCAGGGCCGAAATTAATTTCGGTACAGCTGCGCTTCGGGTCGTTACTCTGACTCTCGTGGGCGGGGAGTTGGGTGTGTGTGTGTGAAAGGTCATAGCATTACCCATAGATCGGACCTACGAGCTCTGAGCTCTCTTCCAGGAGGGAAATAGCTGTCGATCACGAGTCGAACACGTGATCCAAAAGACCAAGTGAATACACACACACAAAGGATTACAAAGGCGGAGCATGCCGACAGGAGACCTTTTGGTCCATATCTAGGTTGGATGCGAAAAAAACATAATAATAATAATGAATAAATAAAAACTATGATAATGTAAATAACAAATAAAGTACATAAATAATAATAAACAAGCAGGTAAATAGTAAATAATAATAAATAGACATATAACTAATAATAAATGAGAATTAAATAGACAAATGATAATAAAACAAAAACAAATAACATAAAATAAATTATAATCGTTACAGCATCTTGCTTAGGTGTTTATCTAAATGATTTTTAAAGCTTCAAACTGAACTACATTGCACTGCCTCTGCAGGAAGTTTATCCCATTCATTAACTACACGGTTGGCGAAGTTGTTTCTACCCACTCCCAAATTGAATCTATTTCCGGACAGTTTGAGACCATTGTTTCTTGTCTGATTCTCATTCAGTGTGAAAATTTTGTCACTTTTGATGTTATCAACTCCCTTTAGAATCTTAAAGACCTGTATCAAGTCATCTCTGAGTCTACGCTTTTTTAGGGAAAACTGATTCATATGTTTTAGTCGATTTTCGTATGATTTTTTTTTATATTCGGAATCAGTTTTGTGGCTCGCCGTTGTACTTTTTCCAGTCTGTCAATATCTTTAATGAGATTCGGTGACCAGACGGAAACAGCATATTCCAAATGTGGAGGAACTAAAGATTTATATAACTTGTTAATGAGTGATGGACTTTTGAAGTCAAAAGATCGCGCAATCTCTCCTAGAATCTTATTTGCTTTCTTAGAGGCTGAAATACACTGTTTGGATGATTTAAGATCGTTACTGATAATTACGCCGAGATCTTTTTCACTATCCACTTTTGTTAACGACTTTCCAAATAACTTGTAATCGTACTTACTGATATTTTACCTATGTGCATTACCTTGCATTTACTTATGTTAAATTTCATTAGCCACTTTTCAGACTATTGCTGTAATTTGTTTAAATCTTCTTGAATATCTAATTGGTTTAAGTGATCATTTGCCATTCCACACAGTTATGTATCATTAGCAAATTTGGAAACAGTAGATTTTAGTCTATGGTCTATGTCATTTATATATACTATGAATAGAAGAGGCCCAAGAACGGATCCCTTAGGAACTCCACTTGTAACATTTTTCCATCTAGAAGTTTTGCAATATAAAGCAACTCTCTGTTTTTGATCATTCAACCAATTACTAGTCCAACTTAATAGGCTACCACTTATTCCGTGTGAAGCGTCTTTCGTGGGGGACGGTATCAAAAGCTTTTACAAAGTCTAGATATATTACATCTATATTGTTTCTTTTGTCATAATTCGAGATAACTGTGTTGTAGAATTCGAGTAAGTTAATCACGCAAGAACGTTTCTGTCTGAAACCATGATGGCTATCATTTATCAAACGGTTACTTTCTAAATGATGTTCGATAGCATCTCTGATGATAGTTTCCATTATTTTTCCTACGATTGAAGTCAAACTTATAGGCCTATAATTATTTGGTTTCTTTTTATCACCTTTTCTGAATATGCGAGTAACGTTTGCTAGCTTCCATTCTCTTGGGACATCTCCGGAAATGATGGATTTCTTGAAAATAATTTCTAATGGAACAACAATCTAATTTTTTCATTTCCTTTAAGATTCCTGAATGCCAACCGTCAGGGCCTGGTGTTTTATTAACTTTTAGTTTATCTATATACCTTTTATCTTATTTATTTATTTATTTATT
Source organism: Oratosquilla oratoria (assembly GCF_046742065.1). Lineage (NCBI taxonomy): Eukaryota > Metazoa > Arthropoda > Malacostraca > Stomatopoda > Squillidae > Oratosquilla > Oratosquilla oratoria. The sequence continues at coordinate 68,634,729 of NC_134787.1, read as the reverse complement.
TTTATTATACACACACACACACACACACACACACACACACACACACATATATATATATATATATATATATATATATATATATATATATTTT
>NC_134787.1:68622138-68627138 GCF_046742065.1 Oratosquilla oratoria | reverse complement strand
AAGGTGGGAAGGTGATGGTGATTGGGAGGACATGTCTTCAGTAAGTTTGCGTTTTCTGAGTCAACAAGACCTTGGTCGTGACCCACGCTGACTCAGGCCACCAAAGTTGTTTATAACAATTGAACCTAAGAAATGGAGTCTTTTCTTCTCGCACGACAAGAAAGAAAAATCCTGAAGATTGGATGCCTTGAAATTGTCACATTTCTATTCGTAACTGTAATCAGGTCAGGTCATGGGAGAACAGCAGCCAACCTGAATGAATGGGGCTATCGAGAATCCCCGCTATGCTCTGCCTGTCAAAAATCTTCCCAAGGAATTTGACTACGCAGTGTTGCACTGCCCAATCCCGGGGATGATGTACAACTCTATATAGCCGGAGAAGTCTTTATTGGCTGCAGCGATAGCACGAATTTGGGGGCGTGAAAAACAATCATTTTGAACGAAATGCAAATAAAAACTAAAAATGGAATAAAGAAAAAACAAATAAAACGAAATAACATCCAGGTTATTATTCTCCCTGTTCTTTTACTTTCAACTTCATGTTTTATTTTGCTTGATTTTTTTTTTTTTTTTAGTTGAATGATGACTAAAAAGAGAGGCGGATTATACAATAATCTGGATTATTGGCGTTCGTATTTTTGACCGTCTGTGCGTTCTTTGACAAAGAAAGATTAAAAAACAGAGGTTTACAACCTAATTTCTATTCTGCTCCAATTTCCTGCCAACATAAAAGAATGCTGCTCCATTAATCTCTTTCTTTTAAACTTATTATTTTCTTTTTTCATTTTACAAAAATATCTAAGATTACTGTTCCTATTTTCTAGGCATTGGTCTTTGGCACTCCTATAATACATAGCCTAGTTCTATCTACATACCAATCTAGGCACTCCTACAAACCATAGTATAGTTTTATCTACATAGCAAAAAGTCCCATAGAAGGGAGGTATCCAATCAAGGTACGCACCCACACAACATATATTTTTTGTCACTGGTACATTATCTCCTCTCACTTAGTTCCACAAACAAAATTCAAATGATCTCAAATACATTTTCAAATATATAGAGAGAACCATCATAATACAAGCATATAATATATAAAGATAATGACTAAAATGTAGTAATGAAATAATTATGAAGGACTTAGAAGATAAAAATATTAAAATATTATTTAGGATGAGAACTTAATGAATACCATCTCATGTTGTGATAAACGAATGTAAGGGAGGCGTGAGTGTCTCTCACTGATTTTGAATAAATATCACGAAAAAGAATTAACGAACAAGCGAGTTGTGATCAGATCAATGACAGAAAATATATGTAGAAATAAGAATAAAAGTGGAAGAATGATAATAGAATACTCGTAACATAAAGATGAATACAAAAATAAAGATCTAAATGAAAATAAACTAAAGCAAACAAACATAACCCGGGAATAAAAATTAAATTAAAATGAACTAAAAGATATTTTAAGATGAAACTTGAAATGAAGTAAAATTATAGAATGATAAAAAAAGAGAGAAATGATCAAGCATTTTGTAGACTCTTGATGGGCGCGTAATAGCATTAGCCCTCAGGGAATTAGATAGAGTCATCAACCTTCTTCACAAGAGAGAAAAGTAAAAAAGAAAATCCCCTCTGCACCCCTCCACATAAAAAAGAAAAGAAAAAGAAAAATCCTTCTCCGCTCCACATCTCCCTCCATCCACACCCTCACCTAAGCCTAGGTACTAACTACGAGTATACTACTGTTATGAAGCCGATGCTATGAGAGCTTTCGTGACATCTCTACGGCCCAGGGTCACACAGCATTGTCTTTAAAGATGGAGAAATCTTCACCCATTGAAGAATACTGACCCACGTTCATTTTCTGTTGTCCGTTTCTTTTTTTTTTTTTTTTTTTTTTTTATTCTCTGTTTCACCAACAACTCCTCTTCAGTGTCCTTCAGTGCTATATGGTCTCTGAACCTTCAGTGCCATATGGTTTCTGATACCTGGCGCTTGAATTTTAGGTTAACTAAGACAAGAGTTTCACTAAATAGAAACCCGCAACACCCTGAGTGGACGACAACGGTCCTGAAGTTTCTCGTATATCCCATTGGGGAAACAGTTGATACTGTTGTCTGTGTTGTGTCATACTATGAGAGTTTTTGTTTTATTTGCTTATAGTAGCAGCAATAGAAGAGCAGAAGTCAGTTTTCAGCTCTGGTTATAATGCGAACACGTGGACATAATATAATTGGAGATGATAGAGATCTTAGATTCGGTTCGGTGACCGAGCGTCAGCCCCTCGAGGCTGTACCTTTAGATGGGAATGAGGGTGTTGATGGCCTTTGAAAGCAAACTGCAGGGAGATGATACTATCTGACGTCCATCTTGTAAAATCATTACTTAGGTCCATATGTCAGTATTTGCCATTTCCTAACCTAAAACAACTTAACTGACCTAACGTAGTCTAACCAATTTTTTTTTTGAAAAACTACACATCGTATAGCATCGATATTCTTGACTTAATTTAACTATTACTTATGATGAAATAGTGACACCACCCAGCTTTAAGATAGTACCAGCACAGAATAGCCCTGACCAAAGACTGAAACAAAGACAGCAACAGTATGAGTGAGTGACAAATTAACCCACCCAGAGGCTGTTGCCGTTTTCCTGAAGGCCGCAGGTGCCTCCTGCAGGAGAGACCTGGGGCAACCGATTGATTAACTGATTAACCACAAAACCTCCGCCACCGCTACTATCACTACTATCACCATCGTATGTGAAGACCAAGCCTCTCCTGCAAAGAGGATTAGTCTGCTGGTGTGTGTGTGTGTGTATGTCGACACAGAGATTATAATAAGTCTCTCCCCCCCCCTCTCTCTCTCTCTCTCTCTCTCTCTCTCTCTCTCTCTCTCTCTCTCTCTCTCTCTCTCTCTCTCTCTCCCTCCTTCTCTCTCTCTCTCTCTCTCTCTCTCTCTCTCTCTCTCTCTCTCTCTCTCTCTCTCTCTCTCTCTCTCTCTCTCTCTCTCTCTCTCTCTCTCTCTCTCTCTCTCTCTCTCTCTCTCCATCATTTTGACATGCTTAATTCCGTAAATGAATGTCTCAATTCTGACGACGAACTGACACAAGAACGGTAATCATTAGACGATGACGACGGTGACGAAGAACATTCAATTTTTGTCCTAATAATGATTATGACTTTGGCGATTAGAGTAACTGATGATGATGATGATGATGATGATGATGATGATGATGATGATGATGATGATGATGATGATGATGATGATGATGATGATGATGATGATGATGATGATGATGATGATGATGATGATGATGATGATGATGATGACGACGACGACGACGACGATGATAATGATGATGACGATGACGATGACGATGACGATGACGATGACGATGACGATGGCGATGGCGATGACGATGACGATGACGATGACGATGACGATGACGATGACGATGACGATGACGATGACGATGACGATGACGATGACGATGACGATGACGATGACGATGATGATGATGATGATGATGATGATGATGATGATAAAGGTTATGATGATGATGATTGGTCAGAAGCAATACAGCGAGACAGCACCCCGACAGCAGGGTCAGACATTACTTGACTCTGTATGCAGTAAATGTGACCCAATAAGGTCACATTTTCTAAATCCCTCTATTCTTTATCGAGATAGGTCTGGCACTCCGCTGCCATAGAGGTACCACGGAAATTAAAAAAAATCATATGTCGGCAGTTGAAAAAAAGAAGAAGAGAAAAGAGGTGTTCAAGAATGGGGTCCATGGACTTATATGTAACCATAGATTTTCACAAGTGTTACTACAACTTAGGTGGCTAAAGAACAGCAATACATAAAGTATGGAGTACGTGCAAAAGAGGGATGAAAACCCCTGGGATAGAGGAACCAAGCTCAACGTCCCCTCTTAACAATTACTTCCCCTCCTCCGTTTTCTTACTAATTACTTTCCCCTCTTGCAGACAAGACTTTGGGGTCTCACCCTCATTACTTTGCCTCCTTTCAGTTACTTCTCACTTTCGTGAGGAGTACCCCAAGGCCAACACACTGGTTTTAACCCTCCTTCAAGACTCCTTATCCCTTATTACTTTTCCTTGACAGGAACAGAATCCAATAGCAGTGCAGCGTCCAAACCTCATTATCTTCAAGGTCTTCTCCCCCTCTCCTCTCTTTTGTAAACAGAGTTTCATAAAACCATAACGTCCACCCCTTCTCGTTATCTTGAAGGTCGTCATTCTGTTATTTTCCAGTTTTTGAATAGAGTTCAATAACAAGAAGAGAACTCGAAACTCATTGTCTTTAAGGTAAACGTTACCTTCCGGTGTCGCAAACAGAATCCAATTTCTTATTTATTTGTTTTTATTGTTTATCAAGGCCTGTTCTTAACTTATTTTCCATTTGGAGGCAGAACTTTTGCAGACAGAAGTAGCGGAAACCCAAACTTCATTTTCATTTCGGTCCTTTCCTTTTCATTCCAATTTTTACTTTCCAAAAGAGAATCCAAAAATAATATAATGTCCACTACTTTTGATAAACTTTGCGGTAACCTCTTAATTAATTCCTGTTTATAAACAAAATACCTTACGAAAAGAAGCAAAAGAAGGACAAGCTTCATTCGCGTTAAGGTATTTTCTCTATTATTTCATCCCCATATCGGATACTGACTACAGACATTTTATGCAGTCAGTCATTTGGAGCATCAGTGCTCCAGGCTCAAGTAGTCCTATTTCTACAACCTCTACTTGTTGACAACCATCTTAAACCTCTCCTTTACAGCGTATTGACCTCATTTCTTCGATATTGTCCCTAAATGACAGAAGCGATGGTTATATGAGAAGATATATTCGTATATTACAAATCCATAGTCAAATTTCCATTTTCATCGACAGAATTCAATAACAACACAACGCCTAAACTCTTTCAATCCCTCGCAACCTTCAGTGACATTTCATTTGCAAAGAG
>NC_134787.1:68597138-68602138 GCF_046742065.1 Oratosquilla oratoria | reverse complement strand
GAGGACAAGGAAGAAGACAAAAGGTGAGAAGGAAAGGGGAGGATATCGGGGAGAAGATAGGGGGAGGAGAGTGTGGGGTGAAATGGAAGGAGGGGATATATAGGGGAGGAGAGGGGGGCTAAAGGAAGATTCTTTTATTTATGAATTATAGTTTATCAGCGCTTTGTTTTTACCCTTGTGGTTAATCCCTCACCGCCGTCGTGCGTTATCATATTATTTCATGTGTGCAGGTAAAGAGAGACGAAGGAAGAGAAGGAGAGAGAAAGGGGGAAGGGGAAAAGGAAGGGAGGGCAAAAGGAGATGAGGAGATGAGAAGGAAGGAAGGAGGGAGAAGTTCGGTGGGACAAGGGAGGGAAAGGAAGGAGAGGGGAAGGAAGGTTATGTGGAGCGGGAGGAGAAGGAAGAAAGGGGGATGGAGGTGGATGAGAGGAAAGGGGAAGGGAGAAGAGGGGAAGGAAGGAGAGGAGAGGTGGATGGGAGGAAATGGGAGAGAAGGAGAGGGGAAGGGGTGAGGATAGAACAGAAACGGGGGGGGAGGGCAAAAGGAGGGCAAGACCGATATCTCAAGGGATAGAGGATAGAAGGATTGAGGTGGGGAAATGAGGCCTCCAGGGAGAGAAAGGAAAGAAGAGAGGGACGGTGGGAGGGAGGGAGGAAGGGAGGGAGGTAGAGAGGGAAATGGCGATGGAGAGCAGAAGGTGAATGAAAGGGGGGAGGAGGGAAACGTGAAAAAAAAATTCTGAAAGCCGATTTAGAGGGATGAAAGAGGAAGAAATCGAGGAGGGAAGAAGGAGGAAGGAGGAGAAAGGAGGAGGAAGGAAAAGAAAGGAGGAGGAAAGAGGAAGAAAGAAGAGGAGGTAGATGGAGAAAGGAGGAGGAAGGAGGAGAAAGGAGAAGAAAAGAGGAGGAAAGAGGAGAAAGGAGGAGGAGGAAGGAGGAGGAGGAAGGAGGAGGAAGAAGGAGGAGGAGGAGAAAGGAGGAGGAGGAAGTAGGTGTAGACAGGAGGAAGAGGGATGGAAGAGGAGTGAGGAGGACGGGAAAGAAGAGAAAAAGAAGCAATAGGACGAAAAAGGGGAGAGACGAAAAGGGAAGGACAAAAGAGGAGGGAAGAAGAGGGACGAGGAGGGAAGAGGGAGGAAGAGGAGGGAAGAGGGAGAAAGAGGAGGGAAGGGAAGTAGAGTGACTTAAGCTTTCATCTCCCAAAACAGAAACATAAACTAGCTTCTCACTAAGTCACACGAAGACACACTATAACACTAAGTTTCACTAACACTAAATATTCCATACCTCTTGGTTATGTATTCTAGTGAATGTATGACTCACTAGGATGTAAAAAGTGGTGATCTGCCTATATAACGAGAGGGATAATTCCTATGTGTACTAAAAGCCCGCTCACACCAACGCAAATTTTGAAAATGGCTGAGATCGATGCATTTCTACCCTTCAGATTGCTGAGACTCACTCACACCAATGCGTTTCGTCTATATTTTTTTTACTTCGATATTACTTCGGTGTAAACGCATCCTGTCGTACTTGAAATACATAGGTCGAACTGATACCGAGGTAACATCGAAACAACATTGCGTATTGTCAGAGAAACGCAAGGTCAAACGCCTCGACCGCCAACCTCCCCCCCTAAAAAAAAAAAAAAAAAAAAAATCAAACCTACTTAGTGTTTAGAACTTCCCGCCGCGTGGCCAGTTCGATTTTCCAAAACGAACTGTCATAAAAGTGGTACTAAAATTAAAACGTATTACCCAAAGTAGGATAGAACTAGCAATGCCTGCATCGAAGTGAGAACGAAGTCACGTAGAAGCACCTAGTTGGCTCCGCAAGTAGAGCATCAAGGTCGCGATAGCCCTCCAAATCGTACCGAAACTGAAGTGACACCAAACTGGCATAGAAGTAGGAGCGTAATAGAAATGCATACACCATACTGACACCAAAATAACACCGATCTGGAGGGTAGAAACACATCGAAGGCAGCAATTTTCAAAACTTGCAACCCGTACTAGCACCGAATTAGAACTGCAGGTTTGAAATTTTTGGAGAGACTTGGTGGTCGATGGATTTGACCCTGCGTTTCTCTGACTCCGTGCAGTGTGTTATCTTGATGTTATCTCGACATGAATTTGACTCATGCATTTCTAATACGACAAGACGCATTTACATCGAAGTATCATCGAAGTAAAAACAAATAGCAAAAAGCATTGTTGTGAGCGGGTTTTAATATAAACACACACACACACACACACACACACACACACACACACACACACACACACACACACACACACACACACACACAGTTGGTAGAGCGCTGAAATGGGAAGCAGAAGTGCTCCTAGTACCCAGTTCGAATCCTGCCCAGGGCCGAAATTATTTCGTGATCGCTGTACCTCGGGTCGTACTCTGACTCTCGTGGGCGGGGTGTTGGGTGTGTGTGTGTGTGTGCTAGGTCATAGCATTACCCATAGATCGGACCTACGAGCTCTGAGCTCTCTTCCAGGAGGGAAAGCTGTCGATCACAAGTCCAACACGTGATCCAAAGACCAAGTGAATACACACACACACACACACACAGACACACACACACACACACACACACACACACACACACACACACACACACACACACACACACACACACACACACACACACACACACACATATATATATATATGTATATATTATATAATAATGTATATATATGTATATATACATATATGTATATATGTATATATATTATATATATATTATATATATATATATATATATATGTATGTACAACACTGAATGGGTCCCAGTGTTTAGAGATACATTTTAACAACCACAACGCACTTTGATTCTAAGCCATCAACATCGGGAGACCAATGGAGGCCACATGCAGAAATTGAAATGCGGTACTGCCGAGGACTCGAACTCAGCGATCACATGACAAGTGCCGTAGTAACTAACCAACTACGCTATCTCTCTTGATAGCGTAGTTGGTTAGTTACTACGGCACTTGTCATGTGATTGCTGGGTTTGAATCCTTGGCAGAACCGCATTTCAATTTCTGCATGTGGCCTCCATTGGTCTCCCGATGTTGATGGCTTAGAATTAAAGTGCGTTGTGGTTATTAAAATGTATATATATTTATGTATATATATATATATATATATATATATATATATATATATATATATACATATATATATATATATATATATATATATATATATATATATATATATATACATTTTTATCAACCACAACACACTTTAATTCTAAGCCATCAACATCGGGAGATCCGCGGAGGCCAACATGCAGAAATTGAAACGTGGTACGGCCAAGGACTCGAACCAGGGCTAGCACGTGACAAGTGTTGTAGTGACTTACCACATGACTCAATGGTGCGCTGGTGCCACGCTTCATCATTAATTCACTCGGGGGTGAAAACAAGAGCATCGCTACATATACACTGCAAGCCGGCACTCCAACTCTGGTGGGCAATGAGTTTTGTGTGTGTGTGTGTGTGTGTGTGTGTGTGTGTGTGTGTGTGTGTGTGTGTGTGTGTGTGTGTGTGTGTGTGTGTGTGTGTGTGTGTGTGTGTGTGTGTGTGTGTGTGTGTGTGTGTGTGTGTGTGTGTGTGTGCGCGCGCGCGCGCGGGGGTTTGTAAAAAGTCACAACATTACCAATGATCGGGACATATATGAGCTCCGAGTTGTCATCCGGGAAGGTAATAGCTGTCGATTACGAATCCAACACGCGATCCAAGACCATATACATGGGCTTGACTATGAATACCCGGTTGAACAAGATTCTATACATGGAACAATCTGTACAAACCCACACAGATAAATACACTTCTCCGCATACCTGAACCTGGCTATGATAGAATAAGCAAAAGGGATCTTAGTGTAGATCAAAAATAACATTTAAGAATTTTCTCTTATTTTAGAATAAGAAGATTGAGACATTTCGATCATTGATGGTTATTTTGCCCGTTCATTAGTTATTATCACCCTTTCTAAAAACAAGAGAATTATTTTTATTTTATTTTATTTGTCCCTCATTTTCTAAATATTGAATAAAAGTCGAAGGCCAAGCCTCCTGTGAAGTAGAGACTGGCGCATTTAGTGGCTCGTGAATATAAAAATAAATAGATAAGTAAATGCCATATAATAGGTAAAAAAAAAAAAAAAGGAATGGCATTTGTGACTTTACAAAAGATTACAAAGGCGGAGCATGCCGACAGGAGACCTTTTGGTCCATATCTAGGTCGGATGCGAAAAAAACTATAATAATGATAAATAAATACATAGATAAATAAATAAATAAAAACTATAATAATGTTACTTTTGTCTCTACACCCACACGCGTAAAACGTTTCTCAAACACGTTTCCAACAGAGCCGCCCACACGGCCAACCCAAAGGATTACAAAGGCGGAGCATGCCGACAGGAGACCTTTTGGTCCATATCTAGGTCGGATGCGAAAAAAAAAGAAATCATATTAATAATAAAATAATAAATAAAAACCATGATCATGTAAATAACAAATAAAATACATAAATAAATGCATAGGCATAGTTAAATAACAAACAAACAGGCAAATAGCAAATAATAAATCGACACATGACTTACTTGACCTGGAGCGATTCGGAGGAGACCGAGGCCTGGAGCTTCGTGATGAGCACCCGCATGATATTCAGCAAAAATAATAAATTCGTCTGCAAAGAAGAAGAAAACAAACACGTTAGCTTGACGTTGTGTTAAAGTAGGGAATTAGCGGAATTCAAATTGACGTTTTGGCTACATTGTACGGGGTAACGGGATTTAACTTTAGCAAAAATAATAAATTCGTCTGCAAAGAAGAAGAAAAACAAACACGTTAGCTTGACGTTGTGTTAAAGTAGGGAATTAGCGGAATTCAAATTGACGTTTTGGCTACATTGTACGGGGTAACGGGGTTTAACTTTATCGATGGGAGAATATATCAATCTAAATGAAGAAAC
>NC_134787.1:68579638-68587138 GCF_046742065.1 Oratosquilla oratoria | reverse complement strand
CTTCAAAAACACTCTCACGACATACACCAACACAAACATGGACAACACTCCACAAGCGGCGATAGAGCAGGAATGGCGCTCACTTACAAAGTTTGTCAAAAACGCTGTAAAAAAGCACATTCCTAGAACAAAGCACCGAAAGATTGCCACGTTCACCGCTTCTATGCGCACTAACAGACTACGCATTGCACTACAAAACAGATCTACAGATCTATTACAAGCACCCCTAGAGGCCCGTGTAGCCATCCTAAGAGACATGCACTGGCTACAGAGTAGCCTGAGGAAGTCCCTCTACATCGATTCACATCGAGAAGAGGAGCAACTGATGGCCTCGCTCTCCGGCGCCTGTGAGAAGGACCCTTCCAAGTTCTGGAGGACCCTCAAACGTGAGCTGGAGGAGTGCTCTGTGCCACCACCCAAGGTCATCAACCATCTTAACCACTCTGCACACTCCCCCCAACACCAAGCTGACCTTCTGGCGTCAGCATGGAGTGAGGTCTTTAAGCCCCATCCTGTGCAAGGACCACATTGCTTTAGCACCTTGCACAGTGTTAACTCATTTATGAACAGCTGTAGTGACCTCATTCCCGACGAGACTGTTGATCTCTCTCAGTTAGATGAAGATGATCCCCTTATCTGCCCCATAGTTTTGGAGGAGGTAAAGGGGGTTATCTCGGCACTAAAACTAAAATCCCCTGGCCCTTCAGGCATCGATGCACACATACTCAAACGTATGCCAGACAACATAATCTCACACATGACGACACTATATAACAGCTCACTAGCCTCTGGGTACTTCCCACAATTATTCAAGGCCTCCCATACCATCCTCATTCCTAAACCCCAGAAACCCGCCTCCGCCCCCCTTTCATATCGGCCCATCTCCCTTCTGGAGTACTTTGGAAAGGTGTTCGAGCACGTCTTAAGCCGCCGCCTGACCGTGTACCTAGAGACGGAGAATGTGCTGAGGGACTGCCAGTTTGGTTTTCGGCCGGGGCGCGGTGCAGAAGACGTAATATCCATAATCACTCAATGGGTTCAAAGACCGCCAGACGGTCGCCCTGGTAAGGCCATTTTGGTTTGTAAGGATGTGGAGAAGGCATTCGATGCTGTCTGGCACGAAGGCCTGAAGTACAAATTGTACCACAACTTCGACTTTGCCCTGCCGTTCACAAGGTTGCTCTGCAACTACCTGGACGACAGGTCAATTAGAATAAAGTGGCGGGGCTGTCTGTCCCAACCTTTTGTGCCGAAGGCTGGAGTGCCGCAAGGGTCAGTCCTTGCCCCCACTCTGTACAATCTATATACGAATGACCTGCCAGAGCCGGCTTATCCTCGCAACCAGGCTCTAACTCTCTCGTATGCGGACGACACTAACCACATAAGCAGACACAAAACGCTGCAGGGAGCGTTACACGTAATGCAAAACATCCTAGACGGGGCACACGCGTGGGAGCAACAGTGGCGCATTAAGACCAACGCGTCGAAATGCAATGCTGTACACTTCCGCTGCAAACGAACCAACAGAACAATCACAAACACTCCTCTTAAAATAAACAACACAAACATCCCAGCGAAGGACCATACCCGTGTGCTGGGTAGCACACTTGATAGTGGCCTTACCTGGACCCCACACTTCCGCAAGCAGGGAGCGAAGGCTAGGGCTGTGCTGGGTAGGCTCAGACGCTTCAAAACTGCAACACTGAGAACCAAACGTCGATTGTACCTAGCCCTCGTCAGACCGATTCTGTGCCAGTCCCCGGGACTAAGCCAGCTGACATGTGCCACCAATAACTACGAGCATCAGAAGGTTCAGAATGCCGCTGTCCAGTTCATCACGGGCTCGCGATGGAGCGACTTCAGAACCTCTGAGTCTCTACACCAAATTTCCAACATCCGTCCACTCAACCAACACAAACACAAACTTCACTCAAGACACCTAGAAAAACTGCACGCCAAACACAAACATCTGATACAACATATTACACCTAGACCACACCGTACAGACTATCTGTCAGCTGCGCCCGTCCCACGTGCGGTGTACACGATAAAACGTGTATAACCGCACCAACAAGTAACACACCCCTTCACCAGCTTGACTGGTGATAATGTAATAATAATAATGGTAATGGTAGTAATAATGATAATAATAATAATAATATCGTTACTCAAACCTGACCTGGGGTAAAACAGGAATCCTCATGCCTTACCTGGGGCTAATCAGGAACGCCCTCTAAACGCGGGAAGTGAAATCTACTCACTAACCGTAAATTACACACACACACCTCTCACGAACATAGCCGCATCCCACGCACAAACATATACACTTCCTTTTTCTTCGACTAAAATTCGCTTCCTTTCTCACTTTCTCTTATACTACATCTTCTCATTTCAGTTTACCTCCCACTAAAGATTTTTCCGTTTTTCCCCCTTTCTCTACTACTACGCCTCCTACCATTTTCTCAACTTTCGTTGGTGATCCTAACCCCGTTGGTAACCCCGTTGGTAATCCCAACCTCCTAACCTCCGGCGTCGGGCGCTTCCCTCCAAGCTCCTGGTCAAGTCCTCCTATGCCATGACAACAATCTAGCCCCTAATTGCTCGCGATTCGCCCGGTGGCAATAGCCCTCTTTTATACACTACTATCTTTTCATTTTCTAACAGACGTTCTTCCCCTCCCACAAAACCCGATCCCGCGCAAGCGAGGTGGTCTTTTCTTGAATTCCAGAATTCCAGAAGAGCGTGGAAGAAAGGGAGGCCTTTTGGATAGATTTAAATGAGTGCATAGAGGGTTTAGGAAGAAATGTCAATGTAATAGTACTGGGAGACCTTAATGCTAGAGTGGGAAATGGTCCAATCGATGGAGTGGTTGGGAAGTGTGGAGTTCCAGGAAAGAATCGTAGTGGAGAGTTGATGGTGGAAATGTGTCTAGAAAGAGAGTTGATGATAGCAAATACAGTGTTTCGGAAGAAAGTCAAGCATAAGTACACATGGGAAAGGGTGGTGGAGGGAAGGGTGGTAGATAGAGCTTTAATGGATTATGTAGTGGTAAATAGGATTATGATAGGAAGAGTTAAGGATGTACATGTGCTAAGGGGAGAGGGTGGGGGAATATCAGATCATTTTTTGGTGGAAGGTAAGTTGAGAGTGGAGGATAGATGGAGAAGGAGGAAAGGGACAAAAGGTAGGGAGGTTCTTAGAGTGAACTCCTTGAATGAAAAGGAAAAGGAGAAGGAGTACGAAAAGAAGCTGAAGGAGGAGTGGGAGGGAGTAAAGGATAGAGCAGAGATGGGTGTGGAGGAGGAATGGGGATGGTTCAAGGAGGGAGTCTTAAAGTGTGCAAGGATGGTGTGTGGAACAAGAAGGACAGGGGGAAATAGAAGAAAGGGTAGTGAATGGTGGGATGAGGAAACAAAGAAGGTTGTAGAAGAGAAGAAGCGAGCATTCACAGATTGGTTACAAAAGAGGACAGGGGAGTCATATGAGACGTACAAAGAAAAGAAAAGAGAAGTAAAGCAAAAGGTAAAGGAGGCAAAGAGGAGAGCAGATGTGAAATGGGGTAGGAGTATGACAGAAAATTTTGAAAGTAATAAAAAGATGTTTTGGAAAGAAATTAAGAGAGGAAGAGGAGGCGAATCAAGTAGGGAAGAAAAGGTAAAAGGTACAGATGGAGAGTTGATAATGGAAGAGATGGCAGTGAGGGGAAGATGGGCAGAATATTTTAGGGAGTTGCTGAATGTGAAGGAGGATAGGGAAGGAAAGATAGCTGCAGTGGGAAATACGAAGAAAATGAGAGTGATGAGTGAGGAGAATGGAGGAGAAATAAGGAAGGATGAGGTGAAGGCAGTTGTAAAGATGATGAAAGCAGGTAAGGCACCTGGTCTGGATGGATGTCATGCAGAATGTCTGAAAAAGGGAGGTTCAGTGATGGTGGACTGGTTGGTGAGATTATTTAATGTTTGCTGGAGAGAGGGTAGAGTACCGGAGGACTGGAGTAGTGCCTGTATAGTTCCTCTTTACAAGGGAAAAGGGGACAAGTGTGAATGTAGTAATTTCAGAGGGATTAGCCTGTTGAGTGTAGTAGGGAAGGCTTATGGGAGAATCTTAATTGAGAGGATTAGGAGAGGAACAGAAGGAGTAATTGGTGAAGAACAGTGTGGTTTTAGGACGGGTAGAGGTTGTGTAGATCAGATCTTTGTGGTAAGACAGATATGTGAGAAAGCTATAGGAAAGGGGAAGGATGTTTTTTGGGCTTTTATGGATCTGGAAAAGGCTTATGATAGGGTAGACAGAAAGGCACTGTGGGAGGTTATGCAGATTTATGGGATAGGAGGAAAGCTTTTGGGAGCTGTCAAGAGTTTTTATGTGAGTAGTAGAGCATGTGTTAGGATTGGAAATGGAGAGAGTGAGTGGTTTGAAGTAAAGGTGGGACTTCGTCAAGGATGCGTTATGTCGCCCTGGCTGTTCAACTTATACATGGATGGGGTGGTGCGAGAGGTGAATGCTAGGGTAGTGAGTCAGGGATTGGAGATGGTTAAAGAAAATGGAGAAAAGTGGGAGGTGAGCCAGCTGTTGTTTGCGGACGACACTGCGCTTGTGGCAGGGTCAGAGGAGGGATTGAGGAAGCTGGTGGCAGAGTTTGGGAGAGTATGTGATAGAAGAAAACTAAAGATAAATGTGGGTAAAAGTAAGGTGATGAGATGTACAAGGGGTGAAAGTGGCAGTAGACTGGAAGTGAGCATTAAGGGAGAGCGACTGGAGGAAGTGGATAGTTTTAGATACTTGGGTGCAAGTGTAGCAGGAAAAGGTGGAGTGAAGGTGGAGGTAGAATGTAGATTGAGAGAAGCGAGTAAATGCCTTGGTGGTTTAAAGAGTGTAATGAGAAATAGACATTTGGGAATGGATGCGAAGAGGAGACTGTATGAAGGAGTGATTGTGCCAACAGCACTGTATGGGGCAGAAACGTGGAACATAAGAGAAGAAGAGAGAAGGAGTTTGAATGTGTTTGAGATGAGGTGTCTGAGAAGTATGGCTAGATAGAGTGAGAAATGAGGAGGTGAGGAGGAGAACAGGGGTGAAAAAGGATTTGGGAGAGAGGGTTGATGAAAGAATATTAGGATGGTTTGGACACATGGAAAGAATGAGTGAAGAAAGACTAGTAAAAGAGGTATGGAAGGCAGATGTGGAGGGAGTGAACATGAGGGGACGTCCTAGGATGAGGTGGATGGATGGGGTGAAGGGGGCTTTGGGGAAGAGGGGAATGTCTGTTGAGGAAGGAAGGGAGAGGACGGAAGACAGAGGTGAGTGGAGAATGGTTGTATATGGATGATGTTGTGATTGCATGAGGAGGAATGGGCCGGGGGGTGGGGGGTGGGGTAGTATGTGTGAGTAAATTTTGACGCAGCCCGAAGGGATTTCTCCCCGTCCTCTCCTTATATGCAAAGGGGGACGGAGAGGGGGGGTCGCCGATTAAATGAAGCGGCCTTGCTGTGGATGTACTGTGTCTTGCGACACTGCTTCTGACCCAGGGCGGTGGGCGGGGTGCAGGGATGACCCGTCATCCAGGAGGTGCTCAGATGAGAGGAAGGGTGGGAGGGGTGTGGAGTGTATTTGGGGGTGAAATGGGTGGGAGTGTTTTTATGCCTTCCCCTTTTTGGCTACCTCCCTTGGAAGGGGGAAAAAGCCTTGGTATATGTATGTATGTATATATATATATATATATATATATGTGTGTGTGTGTGTGTGTGTATGTATATATATGTTTATGTATATACATATGAATATATAACATGTGTATGTATATATATATATATATATATATATATATATATATATTTATATATACATATATATATTCTTCAGTTCTAAAATAAAAAACTCTACCTATAAATCCAATAAACTAATGTATTTGAAGTTCTAATGACCTCCGAACACTGTTTGTTTGTTTTTAAAATCATTTGGTATCACAACAATGGAGAAGGGTTGTGTATGGATGATGCTGTGATGCATGAGGGGGAGTGGGTGGGGGATGGGGTGTGAGGAAGTATGTACGAGAAAAAAATTGACGCAGCCCGAAGGGATTTCTCCCCGTCTTCTCTTTTTCTGCATGAGGGGACGGAGAGGGGGTCGCCGAATTTATGAAGCGGCCTTGCTGTGGATGTGCTGTATCTTGCGACACTGCTTCTGACCCAGGGCAGTGGACAGGATGCAGGGATGACCCGTCATCATGGAAGTACCAAGATAAGAGGGAGGGTGGAGGGAGTGGAATATATAGGAATTGTAATGTATGGAAGTGGTTTCTATGGCTTTTTCTTTTTGGCTACCCCCGTGTAAGGGGGGAAAAAGCATTTGGTATATGTATGTATGTACAACGTAATAAGTGAATAGAATGAAATAGACACTTCTATTCTTGGCGGCAATGTTACACCAAACAGGCGGAGTCGTAGAGGTTTTGCTAAAGGAAAGATTTAAGAAGGGCAGTGAAACGGAGAGATGGTGGGTTATTCTTTTTTGAGTGCAGATTATACCCCGATCATAGAATAATGCTACATAATTCAGGTCGGCGCTTATGTTAGTAAATTATCTAAAATACTGACCGCATAAAACTGGGGCTGGGACAGGGTAAGACTGATAGGATACATAAAATAAAGAAGTGAAAAAAGAGGGACATGAATAAAAGAGTAACTAGAGAAGTAACTTAACATAGTGGAGATAGAATAGGTTGTAAGGAAAGCGCACAGTGAGTGGGAATTACAGTGCACAGGGGGAGGGAGGGAGGAAAAAAATAGGAGTTGGGGAAAAGCAATATATATATATCTATATATATATATATATATATATATATATATATATATATGTATATATATACATATATTTACATATATACATATATATATTGATATATATATATATATATATATATATATATACATATACATGTATTAATGTATTTATATATATATACATATACATATATATACATATACTGTATATATATATATATATATATATATATATATATATATATGTATATATATATATATATATATATACATATATATATGTGTGGCAGGGTGGTGAGATAAACACCGAGAATCATTGAAGTTTTATTAACTGACGTTTCGCTCTTAACAGAGCTTCTTCAGAGTGTACAAACATGATCGGAAAATCAACAGTTATATATCTTACATCAATCCGCGTTTCTTCCTTAACCCACCCCCTCCCTCCCTCTCGTACCCTTCAGCTTCTGTAAGACCATCCAGCTGGACGTTTTGGACAGCTTAATAAAACCATCACGATGGTTACAGCAGGGCTGGGATGCTATAAAAGCTGCCTCTACTATTTTTCTTTTTTTCTTGTCTAACCCTTGATTTAATATTTCCACTACGTCCCAGTTAGGTAAATGTCCGTAATTCTCCGTATGAACCACCAGGGCGTTTGATGTTCGGTGGGCCCTCAGGTCGCTCTTGTGCTCATATGTCCGCTTGTGTATGCCTCTTC
>NC_134787.1:68564638-68567138 GCF_046742065.1 Oratosquilla oratoria | reverse complement strand
TCCGATTTATAAAGGAGCAAAGGACAGGCAGGACAGAAGGAGCAGCGATAGGCGACCTGTGTAGTGCTTTTATGTCGGGACTGTGATATGTGGTATTTTTGTTCTTTTGCTCTTTTGATCTCGGTGGTTCCATTTTATGACACTTTTTACAAAATTTGCAATTAATTTCTTTTACGTTATTCAGAATTGGTTTCTTTTGTTTTATTGTTTTGATTTGTATCGTAGCTATAGAGTGCAGTGTTATTTTGTCGGGTATGTGATATTTGGTTCGTTTTGTTCTTTTTGTTCCTTCTTTTTTATTTCTGTGGACACTTTATACAAACTATATAATTAATTTCTTTATGTCATTCAGAATTGGTTTTGTCTTGTTTAATTGTTTTGATTTGTATCGTAGCTATAGAGTACATTGTTATTTTGTCGGGTTTGTGATATTTGATTCTTTATGTTCTTTTGTTCTTTTATTTCAGTGGTTCCATGTTTATGCAAACCTTGTAATTAATTTCTACATGTAATTCAGAACATGATTTAGTTTTGTTTTTTGCTATGATTTGTATTGTAGCTACAGAGGAGCGAATGACAGGAAGGATCGTAGGAGTGATGGCAGGCGGCTTAGGATAGGGGATTTTGCCTGGTGTGAGATTCTGTCATCATTAGCCTTTTGGGTTTTAGTACCAGCATGCTTTTGCCTCTTATATTTATTTTTGTAATCCTTTCTCCATGTTGGGGAGTTTTACTAGTGTGAAATTCTGTTAACCTGCACCTCTGTTCAATCTGATGGGACATGTTCCAGGGAACACCAGTACAATATTTAATTGATTCCTTTAACTGACATTGTATAGCCCTGAAGACGAACCTCGGACAGGGTTCGAAACGTCGGTAGTAAATTCTGTTACTCTGAGTCCAGCGTTTGAAACTTTCTGACATATATATATATATATATATATATATATATATATATATATAAAGACATACATACATATATATATATATATATATATATATATATATATATATATATATATGTATATATATGTATATATGTATATATATATATATTTATATATATATAAATATATTACACCTTTTATCTTTGTCAACATAATTATAAACATATTTCTTTCTCTCCCCACGTGTTAGTCCTCCTTAGCCCCAAAATGTGAGACTACTTTTTTCTTTCTTACACCTTGTATCCTATTCACCATATGTATAAGTGTCTTTCTTTCCATTTCCATTTCCAAATCTTTCTTAGCCCCAAAAAGTGTAATATCTATTTGTACTGTTAAACTACCATGTGATATTCAAGAAAACGTGATAGCCTGAAGACTGTGTATAATATGGGATCTAGGAATCAGATTTCCAGAAAGACAAATATTCTTAAATTCTGAGTTTGTGGTCCAAACCCCCCTTCACTCCCCAATTCCTAAAATAGACCCTTCAGGTAAATAAAATCACCTGACGGCATATAAGGTTATATTGTTTTATGGTAGTCGTATACAACATATAGCGTTAGCCAGTATAAACTATTCAATTAAAAGTGCCGAATAAGAGATTGTCTTAATAACTACTATCCTCTTGGAGGGCCTAACTATACAAATAGATACAACTGACTACTTCTGGGTATCACAACTGGTCATTGGGGTTGATGGGTCGGTTTGTGGGTAGTGTCTAGTGTTGTAGCAGTCTCCGACCATTAACTCAAAGAGACCATAAGGCCTACACTAAGCAGTCCCGCATTCCTTACCACCTATCACCCCATCCATAAAGTTATCTAATCTTCTTTTAAAAGAACCAATAGTTTTAACGCTCACTACATGGTTATGAACCCTATTCCATTGCTTAACCACTCTATTGATAAACCAGTTCTTGCATATTTCTTTCATAAACCTAAATTTGTCCAATCTAAACCCATTACATACGATCAAATCTACGAGGTCTTCAGTGACTCACCGGCGTAATATATCTACGGCCAATGAACAAAATATTTCTTTGAGGACACCAGCTACTGTAGTACCTATGAGTGGAAGCGGATGTGCACAGATCAGCCGGGAGTAAGTCTTACTGATCTGTACCCAATCAACTCGCGTCCCAGAGATGGGTACAGCACAGTGAAACCTAGCTGGAATTGAACAGAGCTTAAACCACTTCAGTTAAGCCAATAACCACTTATCCTCTCACGCCGGAGTCAATCAAACGTTTGAAGCGATGGGAAATGTTAGTCACCAGCTTAACTTAGCGTTTACCTTTCAGTGCGGTGAGGTTCTTCATGACCTTTGCCCTGAGTACAATGGGACGCACTAAGTTACGTACTAAGGCCTAGATTGGACCTTAGTTAATCAAGGGTCCTTATTCAACATTGATATCCCTCCCAAGACGAATGAAATAGCCTGTTTTTAGCCACAATGGTATATATTTAAAGAGCATAAATGTATTGATGGGGGTTACGATGATTTGCATCATGTCAGTGTGGGTGGGATTGAGAGACCGTTTGCACACAGGCTCC
>NC_134787.1:68544638-68554638 GCF_046742065.1 Oratosquilla oratoria | reverse complement strand
AAAGAAAAGAAAAAATCCTTAGCACTTCCTCCCATCTCCTCCCTACTCTCACTTCCTCCCTTCCTCCTGCCCCCCCCCTACTATCCTCATCACACAAAACTCATTTTGGAATCCCAGCTGAGAACAAAATTCTCAGGTTCTTACCGTAGCCGGCTTTCCGAAGGCAGCAGCCGGTCATTCCTTCACCCTTGGCGTGTTAATTAGACACTCTTTCCTCTAATTGCTTCTTGAGAGGAGGACAATAAACCCCGAGAGAACCTCCTTCTGTACGCATAACTGGCACACTAAAGGGCCACTTTTCTCAGCAAGAGCAAACTTGCCAATGTGTGCATATGTGAGATTTCATAATTTCTTACAATCAAGAATATATATATATATATATATATATATATATATATATATACATATATATATATACATATTATACATACATACATACATACATATATATATATATATATATATATATATATATATATATATATATATACACATACATACACACACACACACACACACACACACACACACACACACACACACACACACACACACACACACACACACACACATATATATATATATATATATATATATATATATATATATATATATATGTATGTATATATACATATACATATATATATATACGTATATATACATACATATATATCTATATATATGTATGTATATATATATATGTATGTATATATATATATTTATATATATACTATATAAATATATATTTATATATATGATATGTATATATATATATAATATATATATATGTATATATATATATATATATATATACATATATGTTATATATAAATATATATATATATAAATATATATATATATAAATATATATATATATATATATATATATATATATATATATAATATATATATATATATATATATATATATATATAAATATACCCCGTCTGGGGTATTGGCTGCACGTTGTTATGGCAAAGTAGCATGCAGTTGATACTTTAGAGTCTATATGGGGCGCCCCTACGGACCAGAGCTCCACATAATTTTGTCTGTGATGAAGGAAGACTCTGCTCACAGAGATATAATATAACTTTCATTACTGCTACTGTCCCTCCGTTATGCTGTCCCCCAACCCCTTGTTGCTATACTGAACCATTTCTCTGAATTTCATTTTCTTGTTTCGCCTACCTTGTAGTGGGGGGGAAAGAATACTGCCACCAAGTATTTCCACTTGGATCGTAAGAGGCGATAAAAACGAGACTGGGATTGGAACCAGGCATCCTTCTCCCTTGAAGCCCTACAGGGTACATTCCTAAAAAAAAGTAAAGGCATAAGAGGGTCTAGAAGTTTTCCAACCAGCACCCTAAGGTTTGGGTCCTTTAATGTGCGTGGATGTGGTACAGATGAGAATAAAAGGGAAGAGATAGGTAGTATGTTTATGAGAAGAAAGATGGATATGTTGGCTTTGAGTGAAACTAAGTTGAGAGGGAAGGGCGAGTGTGAGTTTGGGAGTGTGATTGGGAGGCGTTCAAGAGTGAAGAGATGGAGAGGGAGAGAAGGGGTGGCTATACTAGTAAGTGAAGAGATAGTTAAACGTGTAGTGGAGTGGAAGGAGGTTTCCTCAAGGATAATGTGGATGGAGATGAAACTGGGAAAGGAGATGTGGGTTTTTGTAAGTGCACATGGGCCTGGTAGTGAAAAGAGTGTAGAAGAAAGGAAAACTTTTTGGATAGATTTAAATGAGTGCACAGAGGGATTAGGGAGAAAGGTCAATGTAGTAGTACTGGGAGACCTTAATGCTAGAATAGGAAATAAACTAATTGACGGAGTGGTTGGGAAATGTGGAGTTACAGGAAAGAATCGTAGTGGAGAGTTGTAGGTGGAAATGTGTCTAGAGAGTGGATGATAGCAAATACAGTCTTTCGGAAGAAATTCAAGCATAAGTACACATGGGAGAGGGTAGTGGATGGAAGGGTGGTAGATAGAGCGTTAATGGACTATGTAGTGGTAGATAGGAGTATAATAGGAAGAGTTAAGGATGTACATGTGCTAAGGGGAGAGAGTGGGGGAATATCAGATAATTTTTTGGTGGAAGGTAAGTTGAGAGTGGAGGATAGATGGAGAAAGAGGAAAAGGACAAAAGGTAGGGAGGTGCTTAGAGTGAATTCTTTAAATGAAAAGGAAAAGGAGAAGGAGTACAAGAAGAAGCTGAGAGAGGAGTGGGTGGGAGTGAAGGATATAGTAGAGCTAGGAATGGAGGAGGAATGGGGATGGTTCAAGGAGGGAGTCACAAAGTGTGCAAAGATGGTGTGTGGAACAAGAAGGATGGGAGGAAATAGAAGGAAGGGTAGTGAGTGCTGGGATGAGGAAAACAAGAAAGTTGTAGAAGGGAAGAAGTGAGCTTTCACAGATTGGTTACAAAATAGGACGAGGGAGTCATATGAAAGGTACAAAGAAAAGAAAAGAGAAGTAAAACACAAGATAAAGGAGGTAAAGAGGAGAGCAGATGTGAAATGGGGTAAGAGTATGACAGAAAATTTTGAAAGTAATAAAAAGATGTTTTGGAAAGAAATTAAGAGAGGAAGAGGAGGCGAATCAAATAGAGAAGAAAAGGTAAAAGGTGCAGATGGAGAGATGACAATGGAAGAGAAGGCAGTAAGGGGAAGATGGGCAGAGTATTTTAGGAAGTTGCTAAATGTGAAGGAGGATAGGGAGGGAAAGATAGTTGCAGTGGGAAGTGCTAAGGAAATGACCGTGATGAGTGAGGAAAATGGAGGAGAAATAAGGAAGGATAAAATGAAGGCAGTTGTTAAGATGATGAAAGCAGGTAAGGCACCTGATCTGTATGGATGCTATACAGATTGATAAAGAAAAAGGAGGTACAGTGATGGTGGACTGGCTGGTAAGATTATTTAATGTTTGCTGGAGAGAGGGTAGAGCGCCGGAGGACTGGAGGAGTGCCTGTATTGTTCCACTTTACAAGGGAAAAAGGGACAAGTGTGGGCGTAGTAGATTCAGAGGGATTAGCTTGTTAATTGTAGTTGGGAAGGCTTTTGGGAGGATCTTGATTGAGAGGATTAGGAGAGGAACAGAGGGAGTAATTGGTAAGGAACAGTGTGGATTTAGGACAGGTAGAGGTTTGTTTAGATCAGATTTTTGTGGTAAGACAGATATGTGAGAAAGCTACAGGAAAAGGTGGGGATCTTTTTGGGGTTTTTATGGATCTGGAAAAAGGCTTATAACAGGGTAGACATGAAGGCGCTGTGGGAGGTTTTGCCAAGGACTCTAACTTGTACACGCACGTGACAAGTGTTAGTGACTTAACCGATTGCGCCAAAAGGAGAGATAGCACATGTTCGGGCCCAAATTAGTGTTTGAAAGTTATATATATGTCAAGCAAAAGGATTTTACACATGCGCCCGATTCTGCAAAGTGTGAAGCTGCTGCTGCTGCTGTTGCGCAAATCAAAGTGCATGCTCAAAGTTCGCAAGAAACTTCTCATCAATCAAATTCTTGTGCAGTTAAAGGTTTAAGTGCAGAAGCAGCAACTAAAATGCCCTTTCTTCATCACTTGCGCCGTAATATTAGACGCCAAAGGCAAAGAGCTAATGTTGCACTACCATTGCCATTAAATGCACAAGAACTGGTTCTGGAAGAACAGTATAAAAGAACCCTCGATGGGCAAAATTTTCTTCCTTATGTTTCTGACAACTCTGTTGGTGAGCGCAGGCCAAGAATTCTAATTTTCGGAATGTATAGAAATGTAGAAATGCTATCTTCTCTTCATTGGTTTATAGACGGAACATCTAAAACAGTTCCTCAGATTTTTGACCAACTATATACTATTCATGCTTTGCAAGATAGTCGTACAGTACCTCTGATTTATGCTCTCCTCCCCGATAAAAGCTAAGCCACATATACAACTTTTTTACAAGAGCTGAAGAAATTAAATCCTAATTTGTCTCCAGTCAGCATAATGGTCGATTTTGAGAGAGCCATGATCAATAGTTTGCATGCTGCTGAGGATGCTCGCAGCATTAGCTTTTGTGCCGACTGCTGAAATTGAAGAAACGTTTGATAAATTGCTGGAAATTATGGCCAATACTTGATTATTTCGAAGACACTTATATTGGGCGACCTTGTAGGAGGAGAGGGCGACGAGAACCAATGTTCGACATGGCTCTGTGGGGCATGTACAACAGAGCCAAGGAAGAGCTTCTAAAAACAAACAATTCAGTCGAGGGATGGAATGGGAGTTTTCTTGCCAGTACTGGTTCCTGCCATCCCAATATTTGGATTTCTATTTCAAAACTCCAGAAAGAGCAGTCACTTTAAGAGTTTAGTATCAGTCAGAGTGCAGCCGGCATTGCAAATGAAGGATCACGGAAATGCTATAAAGATTGCTCCCAGCGAATAGTCGGTTTAGTGAACGATTACAACAACAGAGAATTTTTATTACTTAAGAGAAATTGAGTATAATTTAAGTTTTTAAACAGAAGTAAGCTTATGTTCATTCTTTGCAACTAAATGTATTTTTACTCTGACTTTATAAATAAAATTTTGAACAAAATTAACTTTGTATTTGTATTTATTTCAATTGTCCACGGGGGAAATTGCAACTAAAAGTATTTTCACTCTTTGACTTTATAAATAAAGTTTTGGGTAAAATTAACATGGCACAGTCTGCGTTGAGTCACAGTATCTCGTTTAGTTGAATTGTCACCGGGGGAAATTGTCTTCCGGGGGTAAACATCCTAGGGGGCAATTGTCCCAGGGGGCAATTGACAACGGGGGAAATTGTCCTAGGGGTCAATTGATTACGGGGGGCAATTGTCCTCCGGGGAAATTGTCCTGGAACCGTTTCAATAAGTGCAGGTTGGCCACCTCGAGTCTCTCGATGTTGATGGCTTAGAATTAAAGTGTATTAAGGTTAATAAAAATGTATATATATATATATATACATATATATATACATATATACATATATATATAATACATATAAACATATATGTATAAATAATATATATATATATGTATATATATATATATATATATATAATACATATAAACATATATGTATAAATAATATACATACATGTATATATGTATGTATATTCGTAAAGGTAGGTAGCAGATCTTCCTTAATACATATAGAATTAAATTTGACCGCTGCTTGTGCAAGAATAAGCTTCTTGTTAAAGGATTCAACCTTTCTAATAGTGCTTCTTTGTTCTTCATTAAGTCGGAATAAAAGATTGCCGAAGTTCATATTGTATATTATACGACGTTTCGCCCTTCTTAGAGCATTTTCAAGTACATCTAAATGGTAATAGAAACAATTTATATATATGACAACAGGTGAACTGGGAAAGCTAATACAAAATAGTGAAGAAAGATCAAAGATTTTATGTGGGAATTATGTCCGTGGCGCTCCGTGGGGTGCTGGGAGGGCCAGTTGTCCACCCAGTGAAGCTAGAGCCACGGAGGTTGTACCTCCCTGTACATTTATGGATGGAGCCTTCTCTCGAATATGGAGGGCCTCCAGGATCTCCAGACGATGAAAGTTGTGTGCGGAGTCGATGATCTTTGTATTTTCCACCATGATCTTTCTAGTCAGGGAGTTGTGTTTTTCCGAAAAATGTTTCTTCGGCGCACCAGCTTTTAGATGGCACGTTAATCTTCTGGAGAGAGAAGTCGTCGTCATTCCTATGTAAGACACAGGACGAAGCTTACAGTCTTCCTGCGGGCAGAGGAATTCATAGATGACATTACTCCTCCGTAGTGGGTTGAGGTTACGGGTCGGGTTATTTCGCAGGATGAGGTTTGACGTTTTAAAATTCTTATAATAAACCCAAAGCTCCAGCTTTTCTCCAGGGTCGGATGGTTGTACACAGCGTTCAACAATTTCTCTGAGGATTCTTTTGTCCGTTCGGTAGGCCGTACTCATGAAAGATCTGTAATTGAGAGGCGTTTCTCGGGAGGGATGGTGTCATGCTTTAGGTAGTTCTCCATTTTTCGTCGGATGACTTCTTGTACGTTCTTATTGGGGAATCCATTGTTAACAAGGACTTGCTGCAAGCGTTGAAGCTCTTGGTGTAAAAGAGGCCATGTGGGGCAGTGCGTGAATGCCCCGTTCACGTATGAACGTATGACGCTTTTCTTGTAGGCTGCAGGGCATTCTCCATCCGCATTTAAACATCTACCCTTGTTCGTGCTTTTAACGTATACAGTGGTGGTAAATCTATTTACGTCGGGCTTTACAGAGATATCTAAAAAGGGCAA
Source organism: Oratosquilla oratoria (assembly GCF_046742065.1). Taxonomy (NCBI): domain Eukaryota; kingdom Metazoa; phylum Arthropoda; class Malacostraca; order Stomatopoda; family Squillidae; genus Oratosquilla; species Oratosquilla oratoria. The sequence goes on along the minus strand of NC_134787.1, from coordinate 68,548,356 downwards.
AGAACCATCAGCATGGTGTTCACTTGTGAAATTGAGACAAGAGTTATCAGCGAATGCCTCACATAGTTCTTGTAGATGTGTATGGTCTCTTGCTTCAACGAATATATCGTCCATATATCTACCATAGGAGTGTGGGCAAATTACAGGATCTGAGAAGACTCGTCTTTCCACTAAACCCATGTAGAAGTTGGCGAAAAGGACCCCGAGAGGGGACCCCATCGCCACACCATCTATCTGTCTATACAACTTACCGTCCGGTCCGCGGAACGGGGATTCAGTCGTGCACGCTTCTAGAAGTTTACGAAGCAAATTTTCCGGAATATCCAAGGGAACATGATTATATATATATATATATATATATATATATATATATATATATATATATATATAATCAGCTGTCCTGAGTCTACTGCTGAACAAAAACCTCCTTCATATCATTCCATGATTCACACGACCGCCCCATCCTCTGCCACATCACCCCTGCAAATTTCTCGATATCGTCTCTCCACCTTCTGTCTGGTCTCTCTTTTCCACGTTTCCTATTTCGTGGCGTCCACTCAGTAAAACATTTTCTCCATCGCTCATCAGTCGTTCGCGCTAACTTACCTGCCAACTTCACTTTCTTTCTTTTACTGCCTTCACAATATCTTTCACTCTATTCTGCTCTCTCACCCAACTTGCTCTCTTTCTGTCATCATTGATCTCTCCATTCTCCTCCGTGCTGTCTTTAGTTTTGTTTCCATCACCTTCGTTAGATTCCAAGTCTCACACCCGTAGATTATTACTGGCAGAATGCATTGATTGTAAACTTTACGTTTTAAGTATAAAGGTAGAGAGCCTTTCAAAATATTATTATACTTACCAAACACTTTTCAACCAATTGTAATGCGTCTTTTTACTTAATTATCATGATCTTTCGACACTTTCACCATTTGCCCTAAATAATTATATTCCTCAACTTCTTCAAGACTCTCACCATCAATTACAATCTCTTTATTTTGAACTTTTGTATTGAACATTACTTTGGTTTTACTCTTATTCATTTTTAAACCCACTTTGAGACTTTCCTTGTTTAGATCACTCAGCATATCTTGCAAGTCTTCTGCTCTTTCTGAAATAAGAATGATGTCATCCGCAAATCTTAGGTGGCTCAAATATTTGCCATTAATTTTTAAACCTTTCTTTTCCCAACTCAATCTTCTGAAAATATCTTCCAAGCATGCTGTAAATAGTTTGGGTGAAATTGCATTGCTTTGCCGTACTCATTTCTCGATCTTTTCTGTATCTTTATGTAGTCGAATTATAACGAACCTTTTGCATAAATCTTTTCTAAAACTCTTACGATCTGTTTGTTTGTACCTTGTTTGCGTAGCGAGTTTAGTATTGCTATTTTTTCTACCGAGTCAAAGACCTTCTCGTAATCTACAAAAGCTAAACACAGAGGTATGTTTTATTATGTCTCTCACCATCAATTACAATCTCTTTATTTTGAACTTTCGTATTGAACATTAATTTGGTTTTACTCTTATTCATTTTTAAACCCACTTTGAGACTTTCCTTGTCTAGATCACTCAGTATATCTTGCAAGTCTTCTGCTCTTTCTGAAATAAGAATGATGTCATCCGCAAATCTTAGGTGGCTCAAATATTTGCCATTAATCTTCAAACCTTTCTTTTCCCAACTCGATCTTCTGAAAATATCTTCCAAGCATGCTGTAAATAGTTTGGGTGAAATTGCATTGCTTTGCCGTACTCCTTTCTTGATCTTGATCTTTTCTGTATCTTTATGTAGTCGAATTATAACGAACCTTTTGCATAAATCTTTTCTAAAACTCTTACGATCTGTTCGTTTGTACCCTGTTTGCGCAGCGAGTTTAGTATTGCTATTTGTTCTAGCGAGTCAAAGTCCTTCTCGTAATCTACAAAAGCTAAACACAGAGGTATATTTTATTATGTCGTGTTCTCGATTAGTTGGCTTATCGCCTGCAAATGGCCTAGAGTCGAATGTCCGCTCCTAAAGACGGCCTGTTCTCTCGGCTGGGTTCCATCTAAAACTTGACTTAGTCTATTTGTAAGGATTTTGGAGAATATTTTATATACGTTTGATAGCAAGCTAATCGGTCGATAGTTACTAAGGCTTTTATGGTCTCTTTTTTATGAAGCAAAATCACTATAGCATTGCACCACTACCCATGTTGACTTTATTTATGACCGTAACATTGCTAACGCTTTTGCTCTCATCTCCTAATATGAAGTCTACTTCGTTCTTTGTTGTTCCATTTGCACTTCTCCACGTCCATTTATGACCTACACGTTTTTGGAAGAAAGTGTTCTCTACAAAATTGACTAACATTTCGCTTCTGTCATTTCGTTCACCTACTCCAAACTTCCCAATGCACGGCTCATCTCCCATCTTCTTCCTCACTTTAGCATTAATGTCTCCTATTACCAACGTGTACTTATTTTTTTTTTATCCATTACCTGACTTAAATCATCATAGAACGACTCAGTTTCATCGTCTGAACTCTGTGAAGTTGGTGCATAAACCTGAAGTATTTTTTGAGTGTACTTTTTACACAGCCTAATCACAATCCAAGCTACCCTGTCTGACAAACTACTAAATTTTACTACGTTATCAGCATCCTCTTTGTTGATGAATAATCCTACTCCACTAAATCTTTCTTTGTCCTTAACTCTATAGTAGAACAGGTGGTGAACATCTTGCAATTGTATCAGCTTTTCTTCCGCTCTTCGGACTTCGCTCAGTCCTACGATGTCCCACTTGATGTTGTCTAGTTCTTCCATTAAATTCTCCAGCCTGTGTTCTTCTGAGAGAGTTCTTATGTTGTAAGTATAAGTATAAATCTTCATTTTCTTTATATATATATATATATATATGTACACACACACACACACACACACACACACACACACACACACACACACACACACACACACACACACACACACACACACATATATATATATATATATATATATATATATATATATATATATATATATATATATATATATATATGAGGAAGGATAATAAAGTAAGTACGAGTTTATTCCTCACTGAATTTCATCGACATATGTGTATGCTTACATGAACTGTATGTATGTATATGTGTGTATGCGTGTATATATGCATATATGTATGTATGTATGGATGCATGTCTGCATGTATGTATGTATGTATGTATGTATGTATGTATGTATGTATGTATGTATGTATGTATGTATGTATGCATGCATGTATGTATGTATGTATGTATGTATGTACGTATGTATGTATGTATGTATGTATGTATGCATGTATGTATGTATGTATGTATGTATGTATGTATGTATGTATGTATGTATGTATGTATGTATGTATGTGTGTATGTATGTATGTATGTATGTATGTATGTATGTATGTATGTATGTATGTATGTATGTATGAATGTATGTATGTATGTATGTATGTATGTATGTATGTATTTATGTATGTATGTATGTATGTATGTATGTATGTATGTATGTATGTATATATGTGTGTATGATTATATATATGTATGTATGTATATGTTTATGCAGGTAAGGTTATATTCATGTATATATGTGTGCTTATATTATTAAATCTATGTAGGCGTGCGTATTTGTATGAACATGCTCTAAGAAAAACTGCTTTTATACTTACAAAAATCACAGTTAATCTTGGCCCTTCTAGTATC
>NC_134787.1:68534638-68539638 GCF_046742065.1 Oratosquilla oratoria | reverse complement strand
CTAGGATGAGGTGGATGGATGGGGTGAAGGGGGCTTTGGGGAAGAGGGGAATGTCCGTTGAGGAAGGACGGGAGAGGACAGAAGACAGAGGTGAATGGAGAATGGTTGTATATAGATGATGTTGTGATGCATGAAGTGGAATGGGCGCGAGAATGGGGGTGAGGTAGTATGTGTGAGCAAAATTTGACGCAGCCCGAAGGAATTTCTCCCCGTCTTCTCCTTTTATGCATGGGGGGACGGAGAGGGGGGGTCGCCGATTTAATGAAGCGGCCTTGCTGTGGATATGCTGTGTCTTGCGACACTGCTTCTGACCCAGGGCAGTGGACAAGGTGCAGGGATGACCCGTCATCCAGTCCAGGAGGTGCTAAGATAAGAGGGAGGGTGGAGGGGTGTGGAGTGTATTTCAGGGATGGAATTGGATAGGAATGATTTTATGCCTTTCCCTTTTTGGCTACCTCCCTTGTAAGGGGGAGAAAGCCTAGGTATATGTATGTATGTATGTATGTATGTATGTATGTATGTATGTATGTATGTATGTATGTATACATGTATGTATGTATGTATGTATGTATGTATGTATGTATGTATGTATGTATGTATGTATGTATGTATGTATGTATGTATGTATATATATATATATAATATATATATATATATATATAAATATATGTACCTTGGAGATTCTATCAATACCCTGACCTCCAACCTCCGCTCTCTCATTATAAATATAGAGAGTATTTCTTTCAAGTTGAACATTGCTACTAATGCTGTAGACTTCAAAAAAGCATTTATATATATATTTATATATATTTTTATATATATATATATATGTATATATATGTATATATATATATATATATATATATATACAAGCTTCGCCGGGGGATTGGCTGCGCAAACAGCGGCCTACGGCCGCAGCTTTCAGGGCTCTAATCCTTCGTTTTTCCCTTCGGCCTCGGCCTCGGGGCGGAACCCCAACACGGGATCCCCCGCACTAAGAAGAACGCGAAGAAGAACGCGAAGAAAAACGCGAGGAAGAAGAACACGAAGTAGAATGCGAAGAAGAACGCGAAGAAGAACGCGAAGAAGAACGCGAGGAAGAAGAACGCGAGGAAGAAGAACGCGAGGAAGAAGAACGCGAGGAAGAAGAACGCGAAGAAGAAGAACGCGAAGAAGAACGCGAAGAAGAATGCGAAGAAGAACGCGAAGAAGAACGCGAAGAAAAACGCGAGGAGGAAGAAGAAGAAGAAGAAGAAGAAGAAGAAGAAGAAGAAGAAGAAGAAGAAGAAGAAGAAGAAGAAGAAGAAGAAGAAGAAGAAGAAGAAAAAGAGGAACGCGAAGAAGAAGAAGAAGAAGAAGAAGAAGAAGAAGAAGAAGAAGAAGAAGAAGAAGAAGAAGAAAAAGAAGAAGAAGATGAAGAAGATGAAGAAGAAGAAGAAGAAGAAGAAGAAAAAAGAAGAAGAAGAAGAAGAAGAAGAAGAAGAAGAAGAAGAAGAAGAAGAAGAATACCACCTGACCCCGACGTACCCAAGCGCTTTTTCAAGAATATTTTTAGGACAAAGTGTCACCGTAATACCACCTGTCCCCGACTTCCACAGCGTTTTTAGAAGAATATTTTCACTTAGACTTATATATATATATATATATATATATATATATATATGTATATACATATATATGTATTTATATATATATATATATATATATATATATATATATATAAACACAATACACTTTAATTCTAAACCATCAATATCGAGTGACTCGAGGAGGCCAGCATGCAGAAATTGAAACGTGGTACGGCCAAGGACTCGAATCTGCGCTAGCATGGGACAAGTGCTAGTGACTTAACGGAGTGTGCCATCAAGAGAGATATAAGTGTAGCGCAACTTTTCTTTTATATTTGTACGGACGAGTTACATACATATACACGAAATTTTGCGTTCAACCTATCTCCACTATGATGGTACTATTAGTAAGTATACGAACGTGGGAAAGTATTTACACAACACTGAATGAAACCCAGTGAACAGACATACATTTTTATCAACCACAATACACTTCAATTCTAAACCATCAACATCGAGTGGCTCGCGGAGGCCAGCATGCAGAAATTGAAACGTGGTACAGCTAAGGACTCGAACCAGGGCTATCATATGACAAGCGTTAGTGACTTCACCGATTGGGCCATCAAGAGAGATATGAGTTGAGAGCAACCTTTCTTATATATTTGTCTGCTCGAGTTACGCATACACGAAATTTTGCGTTCAACACATCTCCACTATGATAGTATAATTGGAAGTATACGGACGCGGGAAATTATTTGTACAACACTGAATGGGTCCCACTGAACAGATATATATTTCTATCAACCACAGTACACTTTAATTCCTGTGTTCGTTTGTGCATGTGTGCGTGCATGTATGTATGTGTTCGTCTGTGTATGTGCGTGTGTGTGTTTATGTGTGTGTGTCTGTGTGCGTGTGTGTGTGTGTGTGTGTGTGTGTGTGTGTGTGTGTGTGTGTGTGTGTGTGTGTGTGTGTGTGTGTGTGTGCCTGTGTGTGTATGTGTGTGCGTGCGTGTGGGCGTGTGTGCGCGCACGCGCGTGTGTGTGTATGTGTGTGGGTGTGTATGTATGTGCGTGTGTTTGTGCCTGTATGAGTGTGTGAATAAGTTAGTTTTGAACATAATTTTGCAACACATTTCGAAAGCTTGATCGACAGCTTTTACACTCCTTGATAAGAATTCGGAACTTTACTGTCCAATCAAATCAATGGGTGAGGCGTCATGGCACACTCACACGTCTTTAGTTCGAGGAGTCAGTAACAGCTTGCAGTATATTCCTAAGAATTTTAAGTCGTGTAAAGAGCGCGATCTAGGGTCTCCCACGGTAGACGTCGAAACACTAACTACTACTCCAGCAATCTGTTTGTGCGTGCGCGTATATGTGTATACAGAATATGCATATATTTGTATGTAAGATTGTATACCATATATGACAAGAGACAACAGTGTGCATAGTTTTTTCGGTAACAAAGAGTAAATATTGTTGACATCGTCTTGACAAAGATTTGTTCCAACCTGTTGCTGATGAAGTTGCGCAACTTTGTCTCAGACATTTTTGCAAAATATTCACATTTCAGAAAAGGTACATGATATTTCCTTTCCATTTATAATTTTGAAAAAAATATTTGATTATAAAGGTACATTGGCATCTACCTGTACAAATATATGTTCAAACTGCCACTACCATCCTTTCTTTCACATCTACTCCCTTTATTTTTTGTCTATTTCCACTTCAGATTTTTTTTCTAACATACTCAAATCACTCACTATCTCACTCTCTCCTGAGATTCAGTTGCAAAGACAGTTTCATCTGGAAATAGCTGATTTACTTCCCAAGTTCTTTAAGAAGGAAATCGACTAGTACTGTTTTCCTAACAGAGTAGTTCACGAATGGAATAGATTTATTTAGTAGCTTTGAAATGAGTACTGAAACAACTGGTTGTTTTGATAAAAGGTTAGATAGCTTTATGGATAGGGATGACAGGTTGTATGCGGTATAGATCTGTTAAATGTAGCCCTTATGGTGCCTTGCAGTATCCTTCATTCTTATGTGCTTACCCTCACACACTAATTCTAACACTTTTTGAATTCCTTTGGTCATCCCATACATTGAATATCCACGGCAAGGTTACACAAACATGGTGCAGCCCCATAATCATATCAAATCACTCATTCTCCCCCATCCCCAACCCACACACATACACAACACCTCATGCAAAAACACCTGACTCTTTTCATCCGACTTCTCCATAATTCATTATTGTATTGTATATTTAATTACTCAGGTGGATCTCGCGGCGCCTATGGACCGCTTTCTTCACTGCTGGCGATTCTGTGGCAAATTCACCCAGACAGTTTCCTTTTCGCTTCGTTTTTGTACTTCTTTCTTCATATTTCATATATGTATAGTATTCCTTAATACTTGAAGGAGGTGTATTGGATTATTGATTTCTAGAAGGACGTCATCTGTGCCGTGATGGTAGCCATTCATTCAACGGTACAGTATCAGAGATCTAATCTATACTCATCGACCTTCTAACCTGAGTACTTAACCGAAAACGTGACATACATAACACATACACATACATACATACACACATACATACATACATACATACATACATACATACATACATACATACATACATACATACATACATACATACATACATACATACAAACATATATATATACATACATATATGCATACACACATACGTACGTACGCACACACACACACACACACACACACACACACACACACACACACACACACACACACACACACACACACACACACACACACACACACACACACACACACACACACACACACACACACACACACACACATATATATATATATATATATATATATATATATACATATATACATGTATATATAAATATATACATATATATATATACATATATATATGTCTATATATATATATATATATATATATATATATATATAAATATATATATATATATATATATATATATATATGATTTGAATGATGGAGAACATAAACCCATGGAAAGGCACGGAACCCTAAACACTCTAACATTTCGTTCGCGTAGAGGAAGTTCTACGCGAACGAAACGTTAGAGTGTTTAGGGTTCTGTGCATTCCCCTGTGTTTATGTTCTCCATCATCCAAATCATCTGTCAAAAATACTTATACATATGTATATATATACATATATATATATATATACATGTATATATATACATATATATATAATGTATATATATATATATATATACATATATATATAGACATATATGTATATATATATATATATATATATATATATATATATATATATATATAGATATATATATATGCACACACACAAACGCTCTGCTTCGTTAGTTTCTTTTTCCAAGTGGTCTACTTTGCATAAGTGAACACACGTACCCGTGTTCTT
>NC_134787.1:68514638-68517138 GCF_046742065.1 Oratosquilla oratoria | reverse complement strand
TTTCACGGCTTGCATACTCCGCCATGGCCAGCCTTAATCACAATTACAATTTAATCTACTTTCTTGATTAAATTAACCTTTTCACTGTATGGTGGTATTTCACTCAAAAAAAAAAAAAAAAAAAAAAAAAAAGGATCACTTGATCAACCGTTGCCCTTGATCTTTCTTGCAGATGTTCCGCGGCCTTAAAGTAAACGGCAACAGTCACCACGTAATAGTAGTCAGAATAAAGTCATAGGTCAAAATATACATTTAGTTCTGGCCATCGTTATGTGATTTTTAGTCAACAGATGACGGGGGGGCTGACTAACTCATAGAGATATCTGGGTGGGCCATCAGGAACTCAAGCGCTGACTGGTTTCGTCTCTTTATTGATTTTATACTGACTACTGGCAATCTATTCTTTTCGGAGAACAGAAAATCTCAAGACTGGAAAGACGAACAAAATGTAGAGCATTGTTGTCGTTCTTCAGACCAAGGTGTCTGTATGGAGACCATCTTTGCAATGTAATGTTATCCGATTGTACAATCATGAAAAAAAATTGAGTGCACATACACCAGTTCGACGGTGCAGTGGTACCGTTCTCGACCGCTGATTCAGTTATCCGAGCTCGAGTCCCTCCCAGGCTGACAGATAAGGATAAATGAATAAGATCACCGCTCCTTTGCGACCCGGCACGCCTACTCACAATTCCTTACATTAAAAGTTCGTCGGTAGTAATGGCCGGGGTATTCCAGGACAAGAGGGTACAGGAAGCACACAAGCTACCCAACACTGCATCACAACCTAAGGTCAAAGACACGGAAGCGCCCACCCAGCAGGTAGGCGTGGTATACCGTCTGGCTACTTGGATTGTGGTGCAGACTACTATACATAGGAGAAATACAAAAGAAACTCGCCACCAGGATAGAAGAAAAACAAACGGGCAGTTAAATGCAAACACACAGATTCAGCACTTTACAAACACGTCAACGAACACCAATATAACACAGATTGGGAAGGAGAATAAGTCGTGCACAAAAACGAGTAAAGAAAAAAAAATTATTCTTAGAGGCCTGGACGACAAAAGAAGACAGCATAAACAAGTGCATTGACTTGGACGCGATCTACCTAGGCACAGGGAACATGACGTAACATGACGCAACTCAGGGTGTATTAGCTTGATTCATTTCTAGCGTGGGTAAACATGAAGTGTGTGCCTATCGGTATACAAAGTTGTGTTTGTAAGTGTGAGAAAATGTGACACGACTTTTTGGTCGCATTGTGTGTATATTTAATTCTATTATTATTCATATTCTTATTCAATCGTGTTTTCAGACCCCCTTTTTTAGTTCGGCATACTTCCGCAGAGGACCTTATCTTCCAAGCTATGTGCCATTTAACTTACATCCCGGAGATTGATTAACACAATCTCAATAATGTTATTTTTGTATTAAACATGCACACATATATGTGCAGATGAACACCTGTGAATGAGTTGGTGAGAGTGAAGTTAAGATTGAACCTGAGAATAGTTCTGAGCAATTGTCTGTAGCTGCATGCATGTACCTGGTGCTCGCTGACACGGGACGAACAGGGAAACCTGCGCAGCCTCCGTGGTACAGACTACCTCCCCCCAGTTCAAGCAGCGAACAATAAAACAATGAACACTGTATCCTATCATACCCCTGACGACGTCGTAGGACTAAGACCGAAACGTCGGGCAATAAACCTCCCCACTAAGTCTGGTATTTACGCTTTCCCTTTCGACATGGATCCCAGACTCCAGATCTTCACACACAAACACACATATATGTATATTTGTGTGTGTGTGTGTGTGTGTGTGTGTGTGTGTGTGTGTGTGTGTGTGTGTGTGTGTGTGTGTGTGTGTGTGTGTGTGTGTGTGTGTGTGTGTGTGTGTGCACGCGCGAGCGCTCCTGACGACCTCTCTTAGTTTTGTACCCGTGGAAAAAGCAATGTTCATACCCACTTTTGTGAGAACATGTCCCAACTCCTCCGCCTACTTCGAATTGGGGACGAACAAAATCCCAACTCTGCCTTCTTCGGATAGATTGTCTGTCTTCCTTCTTATTATTACCGTTGCTTTCTTCCATAATCTGCCCAGTAGACCTTCTGGGTATCAGAGTTTCGTGAGCACTTTGAATATACTGTACATTTAATTTTATCCTCTAGAAACCCTCCGCTGCATATAAAAATAATACAGAAAAAGGTATATAGAAAGGCACGGTCTACAATATACCATGTGGTGGTTGCCCGTTAGGATATTATGAAGAGACGGGAAGATCAGAAGAGTTATGGACATATGAACACAAACATTACGTCAGAGCTCATCGAACCTCCAACTCGCTGGTAATTCATTTAGACCAATGTAGTCATCTTCCGGATTGGAATAGGTAGAGGTGCTCCACAAAGATCTAGCGAAAAAGAAAAGGAAAATAGTGGAGGAAGCCTACATCACTTCCCACCCTTACATCAACCATAGGGATGGGTTCATAGAAT
>NC_134787.1:68507138-68509638 GCF_046742065.1 Oratosquilla oratoria | reverse complement strand
TACTTAATTTTTTTTTTCTCTCAGTTTTCTCTACGTCGATGGAGGTGGTGGGGAGAGACCAAAGGGAAGGACGAGAAAGCTATATCGAGTCGTACGTAAAATCTGATGAAAGCATAACAAAATGTACAAAATATTAACTCGGACGCAGAAACCTGACCCACATGGAATCAAATCTATGCGAACATATTATTCACTGTTGTTGTATTACAAAGTGAATTTCAAATGCGCTAGTCAATAAACGACCGTATATAGAAATATATCGGAAAGAAAGTAAACGCCAGACTCAATTTCAAGGGTTTAATGTGAACCAACGTTTCGATTCCCCCCCAGGAATCGTCTCCAGGGGTGCGACCTTATAGATGGTCCTCTTACATACCAGACCATGTAAAAAGCAAGTTCACTGTATGTAGCCCCTGCAGATGATTACTGGACGAGAATCGAGACGTCGGGCACAATAAATCCTTCAAATTGAGTCTGGTGTTTACTCTATTTCCCGATATGAATCCTAGACTCCAGATCTTCAAGTTTATAGAAATATATATATACAGGTATATATATATATACATATATATATATATATATATATATATATATATATACATATATATGTATACATATATATATGTAAGCTCGATAATGAAGGACGTATATGTATAGTTCCAATATATCAGGAGTCAGACTTTTAGTTTCTTATTCTTTATCTACTCTTGTATCTATGTTGCATATATTCTTTTGTTTCTTTTCATATATTCCTTTCTTTTCTTCATACTTATCAAACAAATTATATTTTTTTCGTATACCTTCCATTTTATTTTTCCATTGTTTCATTCCTAAATTTTGTTTTTCTGCTTACATATGTATCTTCTTTATTTTTTCATTAATATACTTTTAGTCATTACCTCCTCTACAAGCTGTCAAGGTATAGTATCTACTTACAAATGTTTTGGGGGATTTAAGAACATATCAACTCTCTCGCCATCTCTGACAATGCGTCCCACAGAGTGAAGAAGTTCTGTGGTTCTTCAAAATGAACACAGCACTTATGTAACTCCAACTGGCCTCTTTCCATCGGATTCTTCCGTAGCAGAGTTTTACAGCCCTAAACGGCTCATTTTCCTCTTCGCTGCCCTCTCATCTAAACTCTGACCGTCGCCCCTTACCTGATTTTCTCTCCATAATCACACGGCCGCCTTAAAGAGAGAGAGAAAGAGAGGAGAGAGAGAGAGAGAGAGAGAGAGAGAGAGAGAGAGAGAGAGAGAGAGAGAGAGAGAGAGAGAGAGAGAGAGAGAGAGAGAGAGAGAGAGAGAGAGAGAGAGAGAGAGAGAGAGAGAGAGAGAGAGAGAGAGAGAGAGAGAGAGAGAGAGAGAGGTTATATGACATATTTCTTTTTTTTTGTGAGGGGGTTTGTGGTGGTAGGGGTTATTTCTAAGATAAAATTATAATTATAATGGAGGCATTCAAGGATTTTGTTTTGGATTAGTACCAATCGATTTTGTTCAGATAATTCTGGATATCTCAGTTGGCCACACATCCTCTCCTCCCTTGCATCAATTCACACCACGTGATTGGTCATGGCAGAAAGAGGGCGTACCTTGTTTCATCCTACACATATCATATTCATACAAATATGTCTATCATTATTATTGCATTACTACACTTTTACTTACAAAAATACAATTTGATCACAATTGATCTACTGTATATAAATATTCCAGAACACATAGGGTATTTGCATAGTTTTGGTATAGACTGGCTCCTGAATTTTTACAGGTCCCCAGTCATTTTGGCAGCTCGGTTCAAATCTATATTCTTCTATATCTCACGAGATGCCACTCCACTTTTCGAGCTTAGGCATTCTTCAACACACTCCTCGGCAGGTTTCAGAGTTCTACGTTTAAAAGTATCCTATAGTTCTTCAGGGTCATCACGAGAGTCAAGTAGTTTAAACAGATTAGATATTTGTATTTGGGTGTACTTTTAAATCCATTTGTCCCACACTTCTGTCTGCCACTGTTGTGTGTGTGGTTTGTGTGTGGCTTATCTTTGTATTATTTAGATTCTCTTTGCCTCGGTCAGTTTTTTTTTTCTTGTTTGCTCGGTGTGGGCACCGAGTGGCGCGGGCCGAGAGATGTGTTGGCACGGTATATATATATATATATATATATATATATATATATTTATTGTATTACAGTATTTATATTATGCTATTGTGTATTTGTGTTAACTAGACTCACTGCGGGATAACATTTTTTTGGTATATATTCACAATATATGCACAAAGTCTAAAAACAATGACAATACAAGTATGCCGAAGGCAAAAATGACATAAAACTGGTAACAAGGTACAAGGTAGCCAAAGTCTGTGGCACTTGCGAAACACAAGGCCGGCTGGGGACGCCACCAGCGGACGACGACCACTTGTTGACAATGAAGAATACACGGCACAATTATTTCTGTCCAAAATCCTCCACCATCCAGGCCCAAATTACAGCTGAGAACA
>NC_134787.1:68484638-68487138 GCF_046742065.1 Oratosquilla oratoria | reverse complement strand
CCCTCATGCAGAAATGGAGAAGATGGGGAGAAACCCCTTTGGGGCTGCGTCAATTTATTTTTCATGTATACTCCCTCACCCACAATCTTCCACCTACTCCTCCTCATGCATCACAGCATCATCTATATACAACCATTCTCCATTCACTCCCATCCTCTGTCCTCTCCCGTCCTTCTTCAACAGACATTTCCCTCTTTTCCAATGCCCATTTTGCCCCATTCATCCATATCATCCTTAGTTGCCCCCTCATGTTCTCTTTTCCACCTCTACCTTCCACACCTCTTTTACTACTTTTTTCACTCATTCTTTTCATGTGTCCAAACCATCCCAATTCCCTCTCCACCCCCGCTCTTTTCCTCACTTCTTCGCTTCTCACTACCCAGCCTAGTAACTCCTATCAAATAGCTGAGGGACCTCATCTCAAACACATTCAAGCTTCTCCTTTCTTCCTCTCTTATTTTCTATGTTTCTGCCCCATACTGTGCTGTCGGCACAATCATTCCTTCATACAATCTCCTCTTATCATCCATTCCCAAATGTCTATTCCTTATTACGCTTTTTGATCCACCAAGGCATTTACTCACTTCTCTCAATCTACACTCTACCTCCACCTCCACTCCTCCATCTCCTGCCACATTCGCACCAAAACATCTAAAACTATCCACTTCCTCCAGTCTCTATCCCCCAATACTTGCTTCCAATCTGCTGCCATTTTCTCCTCTTGTACGTCTCACCACCATACTTTTACCCACATTTATCATCAACTTCCTTCTTTTGTACACCTTCCCAAACTCTATCCCTAACATCCTTAATCCCTCCTCTGATCCTGCTACAAGCGCAGTGTGGTCAGTAAAGAACAACTGGCCTATCTCCCATTTTTCTCCATTTCTTTAACCATCTCTAATCTCCGACCCATTACCCTTGTATTTACCTTTCGCATGAATAAATTGAACAGACAAGACAACATAACACATATCTGGCAAAATCCCACCTTTACCTCAAACTACTCACTCTCTCCACTTCTGATTCTAACATAAGCTCTACTACCCTCGTAAAAACTCTTGACTGTTCTTAAAACCTTTCCTTCTGTCCCATATATCTGCAATGCCTCCCACAGTGCCTTTCTGTCTATATTTTCATAAGCCTTTTCCAAATCCATAAGAGCCCCAAAAAACATCCTTACCTTTTTCTAAAGCTTTTTCACATATCTGCCTTACCACAAAAATCTAATCCAAGCAACCCCTATCTGTCCTAAACCCACACTATTCCTCTTTAATTACTTCCTCTGTTTTTTTCCTAATCCTCTCAATCAAGACACTTTCATAAACCTTCCCAACTGCACATAACAAACTGATCCCTCTGAAACTAATAAACTCACACTTATCCCCTTTTTTATTGTAAAGTGGAACTATAAAGGCAGTCCTGCAGTCCTCCGGCACTCTACCCTCTCTTAAACAAATATTAAATAGTCTCACCAGCCAGTCCTACATCACTGTACCTCCTTTTTTAGATATTCTGCATGATACCCATCCATCCCTGGTGCCTTACCTGCTCTCATTATCTACACAACTGCCTTTCCTTCATCTTTCCTTATTTTTCCTCCATTGTCCTCACTCATCATTGTCATTTTCATAGTGCTTTCCACTGCAACTACCTTTACCTCCCTATCCTCCTTCACATTTAGCAAGTCCCTAAAATACTCTACCCATCTTCCTCTTACTGCGCTCTCCTCTATTATCATCTCTCCATCTGCTACAAGCGCAGTGTCATCAGCAAACAGCAACTGCCTTATCTCCCACTTTCCCCAATCTCTTTAAGCATCTCCAATACCCGGCCCATTACCCTTGTGTTTACCTCTCACACCATCTCATCCATGTATAAATTGAATAGTTAAGGGAACATGCCATATCCCTGGCGACGTCCTGCCTTGACCTCAAACCATTCACTCTCTCCATTTCTAATTCTAACACAGGTTCTATTACTTTCATTAAAAACCTTGACTGCTCTCAACAGGTTTCCTCCTTTCTGATATATCTGCAATATCTCCCACAGTGTCTTCCTGTCCACCCTGTCATAAGTCTTTTTCAAATCCATAAAGCCCCCCCCCCCGAACAAAATACTCATCATGCTGATCCCTCTGAAACTACTACATTCACACTTGTCCCCTTATTCCTTGTAAAGTGGAACTATAATGGCAGTCTTCCAGTCCTCCGCACTCCACCCTCTTTTAAACGAACATTACATAATCTCACCAGCCAGTCCACCATCACTATACCCTCCTTTTTAAAACATTGCACACGACACCCATCTACCCCACGTACCTAATCTGCTCTCATCATTTTAATAACTGTTTTCACCTCATCTCTTATTTCTCCTCCATTTTCTTCTTTCACCACTGTCATTTTCTTAGGAATTCCCATTGCAACTACCTTTTCCTCCCTATTTTCCTTCACATTTACCAACTCCCTAAAATATTCTGCCCATCTTCCTCTTACTGCCG
>NC_134787.1:68474638-68477138 GCF_046742065.1 Oratosquilla oratoria | reverse complement strand
AGTAAACCCATTCTTGCCTATTTCCTTCTTAAATCTAAATTTGTCCAGTTTATACCCATAAATGCGAGTCCTGTCCTGTTGTTTTATTATGATGACCTTGTTTGCTTCACCCTTGTTATAGCCTTTGATCCATTTGAACACTTCTATTAGATCACCCCGCACTCTGCGTCTTTCCAGAGAGTGTAAGTTTAGGTGCCTAATCCTCTCTTCGTAAGGCAAATTTCCGAGTCCATGTATCATTTTGGTCATTCTTCTCTGTACTGATTCTAGTGAATTTATGTTCATTTTGTAGGACGGAGACCAAAACTGTACCGCATAGTCAAGGATGGGTCTAACTATCGCTAGATAGAGTTTAATAATTACCTCTGCACTTCTATTCGCTACCGTCCTAGCAATGAAACCTAATGCACTGTTAGCTTTATTTCTGGCGCTAATGCACTGGTTCCTGGTTTTAAGGTCCGGACTCACAAGAACTCCCAAGTCCCTCTCGCACTCAGATTTTTCTAAAAACGTGTTATCTAAGTTGTATCTATTTTCGGGGTTGTGTAGCTCAACGTTTAACACGCTACACTTAGAGATATTGAAGTTCATTTGCCATTTCACCGACCATTTTAACAATTTATTAAGATCATCCTGCAGAATCTCTGCGTCGTCTCCTGACCTAATTAGGCGTCCTATTTTAGTGTCGTCCGCAAACTTACTAACATCACTATTTATCTCATCGTCTAAGTCGTTTATGTACATAATGAACAATAAGGGACCCAAAACTGAACCCTGGGGGACCCCACTAGTAACATTACCCCACCTAGATTTTATTCCATTTACGGTGACCCGCTGTTTTCTGTTACTAGTCCAAGCTCTAATCTATTCTAACACTTTTCCTCCTATGCCATGGCCTTTGATTTTATTTAGTAGTCTCTGGTGTGGCACCTTGTCGAACACTTTGCTAAAGTCAAGGTAAATAACATCGTAATTTTTATTGCTATCTGACGCCTTATATACTTGAGTGTAAAAGGGTAGAAGATTAGTCACACATGACTTACCCTTGGAGAAACCATGCTGTGAATCACGAATTCAATTATACCCTTCGATGTGTTCTGTGAGTCTATTTACTATTATTGATTCAAGCATTTTTCCTACAACCAATATCAAACTGATTGGCCTGTAGTTGCATATAGACGATCTATCTCCCTTCTTAAAAACAGGAACAACGTTTGCCTGCCTCCAAGTAGTTGGAACAAAACCAGTGTCTACCGATTTATTGAATATTTCAGTTAACTGGTCGCAGATTTCAAATTTACACTCCTTAAGCATTTTTGGAAGAATTTCGTCTGAACCCGGAGATTTTGTAGCTTTAAGTCTGTCAGTCTGCTTGACTACTTCTTCTTTACTAATACTTATATTAGATAGACTACTTTCTTCATCCCCTCTGAAAATCGAATCGCAGTCAGGTACTTTATCTAACCTCTCATTAGTAAACACCGATAGAAAATAATTGTTAAACTTCTCACTCATTTTGTCCTCAGATTCTATCATGGCATTTTCATCGTTTTTAATTTATCCTATTTTTTCTTTATTTTTTGTTCTATAGAGGTGAAAGAAACCCTTTGGGTTGGATTTTGCTTGACTGGCAACCTTGATTTCATAATTACGTTTCACTGAACTTGTATTCCTTTTAATCAGCTTTGCCATTTCGTTATATCTTGATCTAAGGTGCGATTCCCCGGTTTTTATTTTTACGTAAGGTCCTCTTTTCATTCCGATCTCATATTTCAATCTGTCCGTCATCCATTTGAGAGTATTACTATTTTTCGGTATTGGCTCTAGGGGGATAAATGTGTTTTGTGCATTAATAATTAGATCAGTTAGATTGCTATACATTTCTTTTAAATCGCTGACCTGACTGTTGGGCCCTCGCCCTCAAATGACCTGACCTAAGGTGTGGATATTACCCTCCGTGAACCAGACCTCACTCCCAGCCCCGCTCCGAGAACCAAGAATGTTTGAAACGTCCGTATGACATTTCGTATTCAATTTCAAATAGGTTTTTATATTGTCAAAGTTTGCTTTCCTGAAGTCTGGTACTTGAATAACATTAAATCTTATTTCTTGATGATCGCTAGAGCTTAGACTATCTCTCAATATTACGCTGCTAATTTGGTGTTCATTATTTGTTAAAATTAAGTCCAGGGTATTTTGTCCCCTCGTAGTATCGGTAATCACTTGTTTTAGGAAATTATCCTGCACCACATCTAGGAATTTCTTCGCTTCATGATCTCCTATTAAAGTTTCCCACTCAATGTTTCTATAATTAAAATCTCCCATGATCACAACGTTTTTGTACTGGGACACTCTGTGAATTTCATGAATCAGGGGATCAGTCTGCTCAATGCTGTGGTTAGGAGGTCTATACAAGACGCCAATAATAACTTTCTTATTTTTGCCTATAATCTCTACCCAAATAGATTCCGTACAGTCCTCTTCCTCTCCATTTCCTAAG
>NC_134787.1:68459638-68469638 GCF_046742065.1 Oratosquilla oratoria | reverse complement strand
AGAGAGTAAAGGATAGAGTAGAACTAGGAGTGGAGGAGGAATGGGGATGATTCAAGGAGGGAGTCATAAGGTGTGCTCAAGATGGTGTGTGAAACAAGGAGGGCGGGAGGAAATAGAAGGAAGGGTAGGATGAGGAAGCAAAGAAAGGTGTAGAAGAGAAGAAGCAGGCGTTCATAGATTGGCTACAAATTAGGACGAGGGAATCGTATGAGAGGTACAAAGTAAAGAGAAGAGAAGTTAAGCATAAGATGAAGGAAGCAAAAAGGATAGCAGATCTGAAATAGGGAAAGATTATGACAGAAACTTTTGAAAGTAATAAAAAGATGTTTTGGAAAGAAATTAAAAGAGGAAGAGAAGGCGAATCAAGTAGAGGAGAAAATGTAAAAGGTGCAGATGGAGAGATGATAATGGAAGAGAAGGTAGTGAGAGGAAGGTGGGCAGAGTATTTTAGGGAGTTGCTAAATGTGAAGGAGGATAGGGAGGGAAAGGTAGTTGCAGTGGGAAGCGCTAAGAAAATGAGAGTGATGAGTGAGGAAAATGGAGAATAAATAGGGAAGGGTGAAGTGGAAGCAGCTGCTAAGATGATGAGAGCAGGTAAGGCACCTGGGTTGGATGAATGCCATGCAGAATGTCTGAAGAAAGGGGTACAGTTATGGTGGACTGGCTGTTGAGGTTATTTAATGTTTGTTTAAGAGAGGGTAGAGTGCCGAAGGACTGGAGGAGTGCCTGTATAGTTCCGCTTTACAAAGGAAAGGGGGACAAGTGTGAGTGTCGTAGTTTCAGAGGGATCAGTTTGTTGAGTGTAGTTGGGAAGGCTTATTTGATGGTCTTCATTGAGAGGATTAAAAGAGGAACAGAGGGAGTAATTGGTGAGGAACAGTGTGGTTTTAGGACAGGTAGGGGATGTGTAGATCAGATTTCTGTGGTAAGACAGATATGTGAGGAAACTATAGGAAAGGGTAAGGATGTTTTTTGAGCTTTTATGGATCTGGAAAAGGCTTACGACAGGGTAGACAGGAAGGCACTGTGGGAGGTACTTCAGATATATGGGATAGGAGGAAAGCTGTCAAGAGCATTCAAGAGTTTTATGAGAGTAGTAGAGCTTGCGTTAGGATTAGAAATGGGAAGAGTGAATGGTTCGATGTAAAGGTGGGACTTCGTCAGGGGTGTGATATGTCGCCCTGGCTGTTCAATCTTTACACGAATGGGGTGGTGCGAAAGGTGAATGGAAGGGTAGTGGGTCAGGGGTTGGAGATGATTAAAGAAAATGGAGAAAAGTGGGAGGTGAGCCAGCTGTTCTTTGCTGACGACACTGCGCTTATAGCAGGATGAGAGGAGGGATTGAGGAAGCTAGTGACAGAGTTTGAGAAGGTGTGTGAAAGAAGGAAGCTGAAGATAAATGTGGACAAAAGTAAGGTGATGAGATGTACAAGGAGAGAGAGTGACAGCAGGCTGGAGGTGAGTATTAAGGGTGAGAAGTTGGAGTAAGTGGATAGTTTCAGATACTTGGGTGCGGATGTGACAGGAAAGGTAGGAGTGGGGGTGGAAGTAGAATGTAGATTGAGAGAAGCGAGTAAATGCCTTGATGGATTAAAAAGTGTAATGAGAAATAGACATTTGGGAATGGATGCTAAGAGGAGGTTATATGAAGGAGTGAGTGTGGAAACAGCAATGTACGGGGCAGAAATATGGAACATGAGAGAGGAAGAGAGAAGGAGTTTGAATGTGTTTGAGATGAAATGTCTGAGAAGTGTAATAGAGGTTACTAGGCTAGATAGAGAGAGAAATGAAGAGGTGAGGAGGAGAACAGGGGTGGAAAGGGAACTTGGAGATAGGGTTGATGAATGAGTATTAGGATGGTTTGGACACATGGAAAGAATGAGTGAAGAAAGATTAGTAAAAGAAGTGTGGAAGGCGGAGGTGGAAAGAGTGAATATGAGGGGGCGTCCTAGAATGAGATGGATGGATGGGGTGAAAGGGGCTTTACAAAAGAGAAGAATGTCTGTAGAGGAAGGACGGGAAAGGACAGAAGATAAGGGTGAATGGAGAAGGGCTGTGTATAGATGAGGCTGTGATGCATGAGGGGGAGTGGGTGGGGGATAGGGGGTGAGGAAGTATGTATGAGAAAACATTTGACGCAGCCCGAAGGGATTTCTCCACGTCTTCTCCTTTTCTGCATGATGGGACGGAGAGGGGGGGGGCGAATTTATGAAGCGGCCTTACTGTGTATGTGCTGTGTCTTGCGGCACTGCTTCTGACCCAGGGCAATGGACAGGATGCAGGGATGACCCGTCATCCAGGAGGTGCCAAGATAGGAGGGAGGGAAGAGGGTGGAGGGGAGTGGAATATATAGGAAATGAAATGGGTGGGGGTAATTTCTATGCCTTTTTCTTATTTGCTACCCCCCGTGTAAGGGGTAAAATGCCTTTGGTATATGTATGTATGTATGTATGTATGTATGTATGTATGTATGTATATATATATATGTATATATATACATATGTAAGCATATATTTATATATATATATACTGTATATATATATGTATATATATACATATGTAAGCATATATATATATATATATGTATATATATGTGTGTATATATATATACATACACACACACACACACACACACACGCACACACACACACACACACATATATATATATATATATATATATATACATATATATATATACACATGTATTCCCGTCTGAGATATTGCTTGCATGTTATTGTGGCAATTTTGCATGCAGTTGTTACTTTAGGGTCTATGTGGGGTGCCCCTACTAACCAGTCACACATAATTTTGTCTCTGATAGAGGAGGACTCTGTTCACAGAGAAATAATGACAGTTTTATTACACTGCGACTGTCCCGTTATGCTGTCCCCCAACCCCTTTTTACTGTCCTGTACTATTTCTCTGAATATTCATTTCCTTTTTTCGCCTACCCTGTGGTGGGGGATAGAATGATCTCCCCAAGCCTTCCCACTTGAACACCTCTGGGGTATCTTGTCCATTGCCCTTGGTTCACAAGCAGTGTTGTAAGACGCGTTATATCTACAGCAAGGCCGCTTCCTTAAATCGGCGACCTCCCTTTCCGTACCCTCATGCAGAAAAGGAGAAGACAGGGAGAAATCCCTTCGGAATGCGTCATATTGTTCTCACACATACCCCATCACCCCCCATCACCCACCCATTCCCACTCATTCATTACAACATCATCCATATACAACCGTTCTCCATTCACCCTTGTCTTTTGCCCTATCCCGTCTTTCCTCAACAGACATTCCCCTCTTTCCCAATGCCCCTTTTACCCCATAAACCCATCTCATCTTAGGTCGCCCCCGCATGGTCACTCCCTCCATATCTACCTTCCACACCTCTTTTAGTAGTCTTTCTTCACTCATTCTTTTCATGTGTCCAAACCATCCCAAAACTCTTTCATCCACCCTATCTCCCAACTCCCTTTTCACCCCTGTTCTCCTCCTCAACTCCTCATTTATTACTCTATCCAACCTAGTAACTCCCATCATACTTCTCAGACACGTCATCTCAAACACATTCAAACTCCTTCTCTCTTCTTCTCTTATGTTCCATGTTTCTGCCCCATACAGTGCTGTTGACACAATCACTCCTTCATACAATCTCATCTTAGCATCCATTCCCAAATATCTATTTCTCATTACACTTTTTAATCCACCAAGGCATTTCCTCGCTTCTCTCAATCTACATTCTACCTCCACCCCCACTCCTCCCTTTCCTGCCACATTCACACCCAAGTATCTAAAACTATTTACCACTCTCCAGTCTTTCTCCCTTAATACTCACTTCCAGTCTGATGCCACTTTCTCCCTTTGTACATCTTATCTCCTTACTTTTACCCACATTTATCATCAAGTTCCTTCTTTCACACATTTTCCCTAACTCTGCCACTAGCTTCCTCAATTCCTCCTCTGATCCTGCTTCAAGCGCAGTGTGCTCAGCGAACAAAAGCTGGCTTATCTCCTACTTTTCTCCATTTTCTTTAATCATCTCTAATCCCTGACCCACCACCCTTGCATTTAACTCTCGCACCACCACATTCATGTATAAATTGAACACCTAGGGTGACATAACATATCCCTGACGAAGTCCCACCTTTACTTTAAGCCATTCACTCTCTGCATTTCTAATCCTGGTATACGCTCTACTACTCCCGTAAAAACTCTTGACAGCTCCTAAAAGCTTTCCTTCTATCCCGTATATCTGTAATACCTCCCACAGTACCCTACCTATTCTAAACCAACACTGTTCCTCACCAATTACTCCCTCTGTTCCTCTCTTAATCCTCTCAACCAAGGCCCTCCCATAAGTCTTCCCAATTACACTTAACAAGCTCATCCCTCTGAAACTACTATACGCACACTTGTCCTTTTGTAAAGTGGAACTATACAGGTACTCCTCCAGTCCTCCGGCACTCTACCCTCTCTTAAACAAACATTAAATAACCTCACCAGGCAGTCCATCATCACTGTACCTCCTTTTTTCAGACATTCTTTATGACATCCATCCAGACCTGGTGCTTTACCTACTCCCATCACCTTAACAACTGCCTTCACTTCATACTTCCTTATTTCTCCTCCATTTTCCTCACGGTCGTTTTCTTAGCACTTCCCACTGCAACTACCTTTCCCTCTCTATCCTCATTTACATTTAGCATCTCCTTAAACTACTCTGCCCATCTTCCTCTCACTGCCTTCTCTTCCATCATCATCTCTCTCCATCTGCATCTTTACCTTTTCTTCTCTACTTAATTCGCCTCCTCTTCCTCTCTTAATTTCTATCTAAAACATATTTTTATTACTTTCAAAATTTTCTGTCATAATCTTACCCCATTTCACATCTCCTCTCCTCTTTGACTCCTTTATTTTATATTTTACTTCTCTTCTCTTTTCTTTGTACCTCTTATATGATTCCCATGTCCTATTTTGTAACCAATCTGTGAAAGCTCGCTTCATCTCTTCTACAACCTTCTTTGCTTCGCCATCCCACCACTCATTACCCTTTCATCTATTTCCTCCTGTCCTCCTTCTTCCACACACCATCTTTGCACACACTGTGACTCCCTCCTTGAACCATCCCCATTCCTCTTCCACTCATAGTTCTACTCTATCCTTCACTCCCTCCCACTCCTCTTTAAGCTTGTTCTTGTACTTCTTCTCCTTTTCTTTTATATTTAAGCAGTTCACTCTAACTACCTCCCTACCTTTTGTCCTTTTCCTCTTTCTCCTTGTATCCTCCGCTCTCAACTTATCTTCCACCAGAAAATGATCTGATATCCCCCACTCTCTCCCATTAGAACATGTACATCCTTAACTCTTCCTATTATACTCTTATTTACCACTACATAATCCATTAACGCTCTATTTACCACCCTTTCTAGTAATAAATATGAAATATTGTTTTGCAAAATTAGATAATTCTTGGTACGCGAGGACGTGCTGTGTAAATGAAAATGCGAATTTAACTAAAATATTGTGAATACAAACAAAATATCAAACGATAGTCCCCTTCAGAAATGTAGCCAACAGCCGGAGAAAAGGAGATTTCCGAAAGCTGATGTGGTTAGTATGTGTGAAACAGAGTGACACCTGTTGAAATATAAAAGTTTTGTTTTGGAATAGTTGCCATACCGACATTGAGAAAAAAAAGATGAAATGGAAAAAGACTTGCAAAATGAAATTCAGGTGATTCAGAGAATTGATTCCGGAGATGCGATGAAACTTCACACATATGTATAGTATATGCACACACACGCACACACACACAACCACACATACACACACACACACGCACACACACACACACACACACACACACACACACACACACACACACACACACACACACACACACAAAAGTCACGCCATACTTGGTGCACAGGAACTGCGAAAGATAAACCTCGCCAATTAAGTTCGGTATAAAGTTACCGCGAAACATAAACCGAGCCAAATTCCATATACTGCATGCAAAACATAGTAATCATCAAGAGTGCCAAAGCCGTAAGACTCTATTCAGGCCTTCGGTGGTCCTTTGATGTCTTTGAGTTGAGCCACGTCTTTGTGGGTGGTCCTTGAACTGCGGTAACGTTCACAATATTTCTGAAGCATTTCTGTAACATTTCTACTGGTAGTGGCTGCCATTCACTAAACCCTTCTAGTCTATGTTAGCTTTCATATATTTTATTCTGATTCATGACAGACACATCAGTTCAGCTGAGGGGAAACTTTAAGAACACGTAGGTTAAATATATATATATATATGTATATATATATGTATATATATATATATATATATATATGTACATATATATGTATATGTATATGTATATATATATATATATATATATATATATATATATATATATATATATATATATATTCTGGTTGAAATAAACTGCACTAGTTGCTTTAACAATCTTCAAGACTGTATTCTTTAATCTGGAGAATACTTTCCTATTAGCAACTGAGAGGGACTGGAAGTAGTCATTCATGACTCTCAAAAGAATATACACAGTGTATGCCAACTGATATATTTTTGCATAGTAATAGTATTGAACAACTATTGACTCCACCGAAACTATAGTTTTTCGCCTCGTCGTGAGGCGTCTTCAGGGTGAGGACTGCTTTGTAGGATGCTCTGCTATATTGAAGGTCTTCCAACGAATAATGACCGCTGATTGGATGGGCTGGCTTATAAGGCTCAGCCTGCCTAGCTCAGACGGAATACTGGCCTCTCATTGGCTGAGAGGTGCAGTGTGGGATTTTGTCCGGGAGCCAAGGGGGTGGGATTTTGTCTGGGAGCCAAAGGGGGATTTTGTCTGGGAGCCAAGGGGGTGGGATTTTGTCTGGAAGCCAAGGGGGTGGGATTTTGTCTGGGAGCCAAGAGGGTGGGATTTTGTCTAGGAGCCAAGAGGGTGGGATTTTGTCTGGGATTCTAGAAGCTCTGGCCTGATTTGCTGCTGCTCTGGTTACTGGTCCTAGGGATAAATTTTCCATCATTTCACTGAAACACACAACATGAAGCCTCCTCTACAGAAGCTGCTAGACCAAACAGAAATTCTTCACAAGGAGTCTGCCTTCAGGAAGCTGCAGATTGCAGAAGCAGTATCCATTACTTGCCAGCACCCTACCATCAACATACAGCAAGCTGCCGATTTTATTCTCCTTTCCGCGCGCCCTGTAAAGAATAACCCCCTCCAGGAACAACAAGCCCTTAGACAGCAGCAGCCCCGTGAACAAATGAAACATGTCCAGCTAGTTAGTCAGCGCCTAGGACCAGTAACCAGAGCAGCAGCAAATCAGGCCAGAGCTTCTAGACAAAATCCCACCCCCTTGGCTCCCGGACAAAATCCCACCCTCTTGGCTCCCAGACAAAATCCCACCCTCCTGACTCCCAGACAAAATCCCACCCTCTTGAATCCCAGACAAAATCCCACCCTCTTGGCTCCTAGACAAAATCCCACCCCCTTGGCTCCCAGACAAAATCCCACCCCCTTGGCTTCCAGACAAAATCCCCCCTTGGCTCCTAGACAAAATCCCACCCCCTTGGCTCCCGGACAAAATCCCATACTGCACCTCTCAGCCAATGAGAGGCCAGTATTCCGTCTGAACTAGGCAGGCTGAGCCTTATAAGCCAGCCCATCCAACCAGCGGTCATTATTCGTTGGAAGACCTTCAATATAGCAGAGCATCCTACAAAGCAGTCCTCACCCTGAAGACGCCTCACGACGAGGCGAAAAACTATAGTTTCGGTGGAGTCAATATCAGTTGGCATACACTGCGTACATTCTTTTGAGAATCATGAATGACTACTTCCAGTCCCTCTCAGTTGTTAATAGGAAAATATTCTCCAAATTAAAGAATAGTCTTGAAGATTGTTGAAGCAAGTAGTGCAGTTGATTTCAACCCGAATTGCTTTAGAGAAAACCTGTGCCCCAGAAATATATATATATATATATATATATATATATATATATATATATATATATATATATATGTATATACATATTTAGTACCTTTTAGTTACCAATTAATATATCACGATATTCTGTTAATCTATTCCATTATAAAGTTATTCTGTTATATGGTACCCTTAATCTGTTACATTAACAAAGGGAATCTTTTACATCAATATTTGGACAGTTGATCATGATTTATAAACTTAATTCAGGTTACCGCTATACGTCTTAACTCAGCCGAGACGTAAACTCCTGTACAATGAAAAACCCTCCCTTGTAGTGATTAATCCTTTTACTGCTACTGATAACATGCGTATTTGTTCTAAATTCCGCTAGGCGATTTTATTCACCCGAGGGATAGCGCGCTCACACACACACACATACACACACATACACAAACACACACACACACATACATACACACACACACACACACATACACACACACACACACACACACACACAAACACACGTACACACACACACACACACTAATATAATGTAGGGCATTAACTTTTGAAGATAACAGTTAATTCCTTGAAGTTAATAAGAGATGAATATATTTTCTATCCGATTAGTCGATACCCCACTCAAAAAAAATAAATAAATAAAAAATAAATAAATAAATAAAACAAGATAAAAAAAGACAAGGTGACTAGGACATCACCCTATTTAGCTCCTTCCTGCTTCAACCATGCGAACATTTAAATTCGTTACCTGGATAAAACAAAATTCAGAAATATATATATGATGGGACATTGTGACAAGTTGATGAAGGTGGAAAAAGAAGTAGACCCGTGACTTCTTTTTCTACCTTCATCATATATATATATATATAATAATATATGTATATATATATAATATATATATATATATATATATATATGTATGGATGTAGTTATATTGGTGTGTGTATTTATAAATATATATATATGTATGTATATATATATATATATATATATATATATATATATATATATGCATGTATGTGTAAAAATAAAATCATACGGTAAAACAAACAAATAAATATATCTATAAATAGATAAGTAAATAAATAAATGGATAATTAGTAAACAAATAAATAAATGCATTAATAGACTAATACATAGATAGAAAAATAAAATTAGTGAATAACAATTAATGAATAGATACATGAAAAAATAAGATAAACGAAGAAATAATTCAATAAATAGATTAATAAACTAAACAAATAGATAAACAGATAAATGAATAGTTGATCAAATCTGAAAGCTTTATTTTATTCATTGATCAAAATAATACTTTACCTATTGTATTTCACAAATTAAAAAAATCACTAGCGTTATAAATTTCATTTAATTTCATTTTATTATTCTTTCTTATTTGACAAATTTTTTCCTTCATCTAATGCTATTTATATCCTCACTTAAGAAAGTAAATTGATTAAATAAAAAATAGAAAAGTACCTATATAGATATATGAATTAATAGATACATAAACAACCAAAATAGTAAAAAAAATAGAAGAGAATAAGAAAATATAAAATAAAATGAGTTACAATAAAAAATCAAACTAGATAAAAAAAAAGTAAAATCATAGAAAATTATGATTATCGTACCGAAATACCTTATTATACAATTCAACCCCTTTAACCATTCAGCACACATCTATTCTTCCTCGCCTTTATTCTGGCCTTCGCAAGGCAATGTTTTATAACTGTGAGGCCGTTTAGCGTTTGGGGAAAGGTTGATCCTCATCAGTTAAAAAGAATGGCACAGCATTAAGTGCACCGTTATCTTTAAAGCCTCGCATTAAGCTTAAGCGGACTGACCCCTGATGCGTCGGGGGATCCTTTCCCTTCTAGCGTGACACATTTCTTTTAAATCTGGCTGCAGTGAGGCGATTTTATTTATACTTATCTTCATTTCATATTTGTTTTTATTTTTACATCTATTTATAATCATTACCATTACTGTGTACCAATGCCCTCCCCCCTTCCTCCCGGTCTTCCGTCATCT
>NC_134787.1:68429638-68447138 GCF_046742065.1 Oratosquilla oratoria | reverse complement strand
AAATTATTGCAGAAACCACAGGGAAATTAAAGTCGGAATACTGAACGTTTTCGTCTATTACGACATCCTCAGAGTACAAGAAAGAAAAAATAGAACACAATATTTATACAGAAGTAAGAAAACTGGGAGAGGTTATAGTCACATAAAACCTTCGGACATTATACATACATACACATTCAATTACACATAGAAATGTTAATGTGCTTTATCTATAACATATTTTGGATATTTCAAACCCGATGCAATGTGATATATTTTTCCTATTTCTTGGTCTAAAACTTCTGGACTACAAATTCTATAAGCTCTTAAAAACATGGATGAAAAAACAGAAACCTTAGTATTAATATGATGTGTAGAATAGAAATGAACATATGACAAAACATTGGTTGGTTTCCTAAAAATGTCACACCTAAACATCTATCTTTTCTAATAATAGAAACATCTAAAAAAGGCAATTTGTTATCTTGTTCTACCTCAAATTTAAATTTAATAGAAGGCACTAAGTCATTTAATTTAATAAGAAAATTGTCCAAATTAATATCAGTAGGCCAAATACATAAAATGTCATCGACATATCGATACCAAATGACTCTACGGGGGAGAATACAAGGTAACAATTCCCTTTCAAAGAACTCCATATACAAATTGCTTAAAACTGGGAATAAGGGGTTTCCTATAGCCATAACAAATTTTTGAACATAAAATTCACCATTAAAAACAAATTTAGAGTTAACCACACAAAGTTTAATCAAAGCAATAATAATGTCTACAGGTAAGGGTAAGTTATGTGAATGAAGTTCTTTTCTTAGAAATTCAAGCAAATCAAAAACAGGAACACGTGTAAATAAAGAGTTAACATCAAAACTAACTAACTTGAAATCATAAGTAAGGTCTAGACTATTAAGTTTGCTGATTAAATCTTTGTTGTTCTTAATGTGAGAATGAGAAATGGATCCAACAAGGGGGCTCAGAATGGACACTAGCCATTTAGAAAATTTATAAGAAATGGAGCCGGTAGAGCTGATTATAGGCCTATTAGGATGATCAGGTTTATGGGTTTTTAAGAGCTTATAGAATTTGTAGTCCAGAATTTTTAGACCAAGAAATAGGAAAAATATATGACATTGCATCGGGTTTGAAATATCCAAAATATGTTATAGATAAAGCACACCATAGGGCAAGGAAGTCTTATTTCAATACAACCCAAAAAGATACTTTTTGTAAGAATTTTTTTTTAGTAATTCCCTTTCATAATAATCTCGTGAGACTTCCTCGCATCCTTAAGGAGTTTAATATTAATGTTATTTTCAAAAACAGTACCATCAAAGAACTCCTTATTAAAAACTCCCCTTGTAATAATGTAGGATGTGTTTATAGTATTCCCTATAAAAACTGTAGCTCCTGTTATATTGGCCAAACAGGTAAAGAATTAGATATTAGGATGAAACAACACAGGTACAGTATAAGGACGGGCCAAATGTCCAGTGGAGTTTCTGTCCATGTTAGGGACACAAACCACAAGATTGACTGGGACAACGTTAAGAAAATTGTTGATTGTAATTCAGCTTTAGATAGGAACATCATTGAATCCTGTTTCATAAAGAAAATTTTTGATAATGATATTAACTTGAGTTTAGGCTTATTTAAACTAGACAATTTTATAATTAATAGGATAGTAAAACAGTACCAAATTTCCTAATTGTACCAAATGTCCTGTGGACCTTTCGGACACATAGTTTTGTTCTTTTGTATTTTTTTATTATTATTTCTATGTGTATATGAATGTGTGTGTATTTTTTTTCATTTATTGTTACCATTAATATTTCTATGTGTATATGAGTGTGTATGTATGTATAACGTCCGGAAGTTTTATGTGGTTATAACCTTTCCAGTTTTCTTATTTCTGTTAAATATTGTGTGTTTTCTTTTGTACAATTTGATAATATTATCTTGTGTTTTGGTTAAACAATTTTATAATCATAGGATATTTAGCAGTACCAAGTTTCCTAATTGTACCAAATGTCCTATGGACCTTTCGGCCACATGATTTTGCTCTTTTTATTTTTTTTTTATTTCCATGTGTATATGAATGTGTATGTACTTTTATTATTATTACCATTAACATTTCTATGTGTAATTGAATGTGTATGTATGTATAATGTCCGAAGGTTATATGTGACTATAACCTCTCCCAGTTTTCTTACTTCTGTATAAATATTGTGTTCTATTTTTTCTTTCTTGTACTCTGAGGATGTCGTAATAGACGAAAACGTTCAGTCTTCCGATTTTAATTTCCCTGTGGTTTCTGCAATATATATATATATATATACGTGTGTGTGTGTGTGTGTGTGTGTGTGTGTGTGTGTGTGTGTGTGTGTGTGTGTGTCTATGTGTGTGTTTGTGTGTGTGTGGGTGTGCGTGGGTGTGCGTGTGCGTGCGTTCGTGTGTGTGTGTGCGTGCATGTGTGTGTGTGTGTGTGTGTGTGTGTGTGTATATATATATACACACACACACGCACACACACACACACACGCACACACACACACACACACACACACGCACACGCGTACGTACACACACACACACACACATATATATATATATATATATATATATATATATATGTGTGTGTGTATGTATGTATATATATATATATATAATATGTATATACATATATGTGTATATATATATGTATATGTATATCTATCTATCTATATATATATATATATATATATATATTTATGTATATATATATATATATATATATATATATGTATATGTATGTATGTATGTGTGTGCGTGTATATATACATAGATATGCTTAAAAGTGGCAGTTTGCCGACAAGATTGACGAGATAAACACCATATGAGGACGGAGCCTTTATTTGTACGACGTTTTGCTTATTACAGCTTTTTCAAGTACAAGTTGAGATACAAATGCTTGAGATTAAATAAGGGATAAAAGGAGGGAACGGGGAGAGAAAAGGGGGGGGGAGGAAGAGGAGGAGGAGGAGGAGAAGGGGGGGGGATTGGACACTGGGAAAGGATGAGAATGCTGGCCCAAACGTCCGTGGGCGAAATGTCCACAAAGGGGGTTTAGATATGTAATATTGTGCTGGCCATGGGTATTAGGGGAATAATGTGAGGTGAGATGTTAAACATGCCCCTGTTTTGTTCAATAGTATTCGTTCCTAGAATGATTGCTGCTTCTAAACACTTTCTGCGGATTTTGTCTGGTTCCCGTATTAGCAGCTCTGCATTCTTCCAGACACATAGAAACAAGGAAAACCATCTTATGGACTGGAAGAATGCAGAGCTGCTAATACGGGAACCAGACAAAATCCGCAGGAAGTGTTTAGAAGCACCAATCATTCAAGGAACGAACACTATTGAACAAAACAGGGGCATGTTTAACATCTCGCCTCACATTATTCCCCTAATACCCGTGGCCAGCAAAATATTACATATCTAAACCCCCTTTGTGGACATTTCGCCCACGAACGTTTGGGCCAGCATTCTCATCCTTTCCCAGTGTCCAATCCCCCCCCCTTCTCCTCCTCCTCTTCCTCCCCCCCTTTTTTCTCTCCCCGTTCCCTCCTTTCCCCTTATTTAATCTCAAGCATTTGTATCTCAACTTGTACTTGAAAAAGCTGTAATAAGCGAAACGTCGTACAAATAAAGGCTCCGTCCTCATATGGTGTTTATCTCGTCAATACATACATATGTATGCATATATACATATACATATATATATATATATAACTATCGGAGAAATATTATCGGAAGAACAGGAAAAACTGTATATTTCGACTACTATCTGTAGTCATCTTCAGCAGAATGCTTACAAGAAGTTAGAGTATAGGTGTAAATGAGGTAGTATGGGGTACAGAAAAGGGGATTGGGAAAGTGGGGTGATTCAGGTTACATGCCCTTGATATGGTTGGGTCAAGGAAGGACAGTTGGTGGTATTTTGTCCGACCGCTCTAGGCATTAGTTTATTGACTGCTATCCTCGTAATGCAATCTGGGGGCCACTGACCTTTTGAGGTACTGAAGTTAGGATAATGGTTTATCAAGGAAGATTCTACACTTTTCCTACGTAAGCTACAATGTGATTTAGAAATAATTGCTGCATTATCCCAATCCATTCTGTGGTCTTTTTGGCTGGCATGAAGGAACAGGGCGGAGTTGACTTGTCCATATTTAATGGAGTTTTTGTGTTCCTTTATTCTTGTGGACAAATCCTGCCAGTTTGGCCCCAATAGACATCACCAGTCTTTACAAGGCAATTTATATACCCCGGAGTTATGGTCCAAATTATTCATCCGATGTACATTTACTACCTTTCTAAAAATACTATATACATACATACATATATACAAACATACATAGGTATATGCGTAAGTAACCACAAGGAAAAGTAAACTAACGAAGCAGAGCGCTTTCGTATAATTACATCTTCAGTGCAGATACAAAGAAGGAATTATAAGATGAAGAAACAAGGTACAGAATATATGACATAGTGAAGAGGGCATTCGGAGAGGTAGTGGAAGAAGTACACGTGTCGGACGTTTGGGCCGTCCTGGTAGCCAACAAGTATGGGACGTTTGAGCCGTCCTGGTAACCAACAAGTATGGGACAACTGCTCATAATTTATATTACAATTTAAACAATTTTGAAATTTCATGAGAAATAAAACTATCTAATTTGTACAAACCTTGATGAAGATTAACATTTATCCCCTTACTAGATTTGATCAAACTGCATTCAATTAAATTTCTTTCTGTTATGTTGTTGTTGTATGTGATGACTTTAGCGTTATCCCAGTCAACTGGGTGGTTAAAATGGTTCATGTGGTTGAATATACCACTAGATTGGTTTCCCTCTCTAACGTATTTCTTGTGTTGATTGATTCGTGTTGTGAGTGTTTTAGCAGTCTGACCAACATAAAACTGATTACATGATTTGCAAGGTATTTTGTACACACACCCTTTATCACTATTGACAGAATAGTAGTGGTACCCGGTATCTAAAATTCAACACCTAAGTTTTTCATTCTTTTCATATATATTCCAAGAAATTTTGGAATAAAATGAAGAGAAATGTATTTTCAATTCAAATTTTCTAAATTATATCAGATAATCAGATAATCTGAGCAAGGTTGTGTTCAAAGTAGTGATACATTTATCATAGAGGCAAAACTTTATTGTTCTAACTGAGTATGCCCGAGTAATTTGTTTTTCGATTTTTTTCTTTTTGAAAATTAATGCATTTCAAAGTTATTTTTGAGAGTATGGTCCTTAGAATCAGATCCAATAAATGTTAAGACAAATGCGCTTATTGAAATCGTATTACGTGGTTACTATCTCATTATCATTATAAATTTCGTCAGTATAATTACGATCTTTATTGTTATTGCTGAGACCAAAACCACTTTGTTCGTCATCATTTAGCAAAAGAAAGAAAGAATGAAAAAAGTCAGTTTTTTTCCTCTGTGCTGGTGGGCTTCATGCTCATAAAACCAAATTGTCGACATTTTACGGTTTTCTTTTCCATAATTATCGTGGACGTTCTGATTTCATATATCCCTAATACCCGGAGACTAATCTCCTCTTTCGCTTCACATGACTTCCCAGCGCGTCATCAGATAATTTTCCATCACCACGCACAGCTACCCCTCCTTTAATCTACATCCTATAATCCGGTTTTATCTTCTCTGAGGACCCGCCACAGCCCAAGATGGTTGTTCAAGAATCTATTCGTACCTCCAAGGACCTCTTTAATGACCTTCGAGTTCGACCAGAAGGAAGTCAAGTGCTTTGAGACTCTTTGGACACCTCGAAAGTTATAAGACGCTTCTCAGGGCTTTCGTCTTTGGGGCTGACCAGAGAAAACCCATTTTGGGACACTCTGGATACTTTGGAAGTAATGAAACGCTCTAAAGGGTTTTGGTCAATGAGTTTGACCAGAAGAAACTGGTTTGAAGAGCTTTTGGACACCTCAAAAGTTATGAGACGTTTTAAGAGGCTTTGATATTTAGATATGATCAGAATAAGTCTATTTTGAGACCCTCTGGACACTTCAGAAGTGATGAAAGTCTTTGCAAGGTCTGTCCTCGAGTTCAGCCAGAAGAAAGTTAACCACCCAGAGAGTCGCTGGACACTACAGAAACGATTAGAAAGTTCGAAGGATCTCCGAGGTCGATTAGAAAGGAATTCAAGTTTGGAGACCCTTTGGTCACTTTAGAGGGTCTGAGACTCTGGCGGGTCTCTTGTTATACCATCAGAAATTTAATCCTTTCAAGATCACCGGAACCCATAAAGGACTTAGAAAGGTCCTCAGTCTTTACAAGAAGAATACTAAGACATTTCAACACTCCCTCAGCTCTTTAGAAGCAAAAAAGAACTAATTAGGATCCTCGGCTATGAACAACAGAAAGCCCTCCACTTTGATTTATTTTTTCTCTTGCCTCCTGCGGGTTTTCTGTCTTCTGTGTGCGTATTTGTATTCAAATAATATTTGTATACAGGAAAAGAGCGTATACACTCATTGGCTTTCGTACATTTTTTCTCCACATATTCAGTTCATTTGTAGTTTTAGCGTGTGTGTGTGTGTCTGTTTGTATGTGCGTACGGAGGAATGACTGATAGAAAGATCCATCACACTTTTTTGACGTGGGTACACGAAAATATTTACAATTCTGGCGTCGAAAAAAATGAAAAAAGAATCTTTTAAGCCTACATCAAGGTTATCCTTCTTTTCATCACAGAAATTGAATAGTCTACCTCACCAATAACCTTTATTCTTCCTGCTTGTGGCGTCTTTTGACGAGCTTTATTCTTTACAATAGACAACTCTATTCAGGGAAGATTCTTTAGTATTTAGATAACAGCAAACTACTCCCTCATATTGAATAAAGTAAATAAATAGAGAAATAAATAGATAAATGAACAAATGAATAAATTAATAGATAGGTAAATGAGTAAAAGATAGATTGGTAAGTAAATAAATTAATGAATAAATAAGGATATTAATTAGCGAATTAATTAATATATGAACGAATAAATGATGAATAAATAAATGACTACATGAATAAGTAGATAAATAATGAAACAGGTTAGTAAATAGACAAGTAAATAAATCAATAAACAAGTATATTAACGAATAAATAAATGGATAGATTAATATACCAATGAATGAATATATAAAGAGATCAACACACACAAAAAAAAACAGAAGATAGATAAATAAATAAATAAAAAGATAGATAAATTACCTGGTCATTACAAAATAACAAAGAGTAATAGCCACCCACTACGAAGTATCTCTGGAGAAAGAGCAAGGTTTACTAAAACTACTACCGTCTTCTTCAGGACCATTGCGGAGTGGAAGTGAATCGTAAGGAGAGATTGGGGTGTTGGAAGAATCTTTGGTTGAATGAAATCGCTTGATGGCAGCCGGGAACCGACCCGGTATGGGGGCAGGTTTTATACATATCTTATTTCATCTACCATTACTCAACTTTATTCAGTTTAAGGGAACCCTTCAAAAGTTGGCAACGCCTATCGTTGAATAGCTCTTCGCTCTTGCCTTGAGATTTGTTTTAGATTTTAGTTATCCGCACTAGAATAAAAAATAGCTGTCTTTGAATAAAAAAAAATAGTGAACAATGAAAATTAGAATAAAATCTTCCTTCGATATCTGAAATTCAAAACCATATATTTTCTATTCCCAACATTTCTCTCCTCTTTTTCCCGCTTTGAGTTCTCCCTCCTTTTAGCTTTTTCTTCAACAACTTATTTTGTTCCATTTCTTTATTTATCTATTTGTTTATTCATCGATTTATTTAGCTAATCAATTATTCATTAATTTATCTATTCATTAATTCATTCATTCATTCATTCATTTATTCATCTGTTCATTGTTAATTGTTGATTTGTTCATGTAGTCATTTATTGATTTATTCATATATTCTTTTTTAATTATTTATTTTATTTTTTTATCTATTTGTTTGTTTATTTAACTATTTATTCATTTATTCATCTATCTATGTATCTATTATTACGTTCTTATATTACTCAAACTGTCGTTTTTAATAGAAAGCTATGATGCAAATAATATTTATATATCCAGCGTACACTGTTCTTCTGTATTTAATTATCTTTTTTTTAAGCTCAAATTTAATAGCATGAAGCTGGCTCTGCTGGAGAACAATCTAGAATGCCTTCAATCTTAAATGATCCAATTAGTCACCTCAGATTCACAAGACACTCAAATTCATTGTTAATCCATTTATTTATTTCTGTCTCAATTTTCTTTTCTTGCATACCCACTGTTGCCTTTCTTATTTCAGTTTGGTTTATCTATTTTGTCACTCTGCTATTCTCTGCCTTATATATTTGTTAGTAGCTTCTCCTCCCAACTCTTATCACACACACATGAGACTCATATCTCTGAAAAAAGAAGAAATATATATATATATATATATATATATATATATATATATATATATATATATATATATATATATATATATTTATGCCTATTGGCTGAACTAGCCTTAGTTAAACTTAGGAAAGCTTTGGTTTGGCTGAGTTGGGTTTGGTTGGGCTGGGGTTGGGTTTGTATTAAATTGATACTGGGGTTTTCTCCCTACCTCCTTCATTCTCTACCTCTCTTTTAACTTCCATGTCTTTTTACCTCATTCTTCTATTCTTCGTTCTCCCTTCTCCCTTTCTTCTCCTCTCTCTTTTTCTACGGTCTCTTTGACGAAATTCTAGGTTCAAAATTCTATGCTAAATTTATTCTAATTTGGTTTCTAACACTTCTGTAACTTTCCCCCTCAACCCTACTATATCTAATAATTCGATTAAATCTAATTCATTCTTTATGAGAAGAAATAGATTACTTGTCCCGGTTCTATCTTGTAGAACCACGGCCACTATGGAAACCTGACTAGAAAATCTTAGTTTATGTTACCTTTTTGACAATGTTTCTGAAAAGTTATTCAAAACCCTCCACGTATATGGTAATCATTACTATTTTGTTGAGGTAAAATTTTCTTGTTGCAGGCTCCTAATACTTGTTGGTTCAGGTTTATGAGCATGTAGTAGCCGGAAGTACTGTGGTTACAATAGTACATAATGTGTTGTATATATAGTACTATGTGGATATGTGTTAGTATACTGTATAGCTTCTAGCAGGTTTGTGCTAATGGAATTTCCCGCGCGATTGAGCGTGCCCACGCTGTGTAAGGCAGTATTGTTCCTGCTTTGGTTGAGTTCACACGCTCGTGCCATACTTTTGTACGAATAATAATTGTATCATCGTCTTATAACTTTAATTAACCCACCATTACATATATGGTGGTGGTTGTTAAAAACATTATTTTGTGAAACAATTCAGTGAAATTGCTTTAAACTATTGCACTAGTGAAGTATAGGTTTTCGTGGGTGTTTCGGCGCGTTTGCTTTTTTCCTTTTCTCCCTTACTCATTTTACAGCTAGTTTACTTAACTCTGCAGTGAATGTGATTTCTAGTTATTGACTATTTCCGAAGTGCAAAAAGGAAAAATGTGGACTACTTCATATTATTCTGTTGG
The DNA here is from genome assembly GCF_046742065.1 of Oratosquilla oratoria. Taxonomy (NCBI): domain Eukaryota; kingdom Metazoa; phylum Arthropoda; class Malacostraca; order Stomatopoda; family Squillidae; genus Oratosquilla; species Oratosquilla oratoria. Next base: position 68,437,538 of record NC_134787.1, on the reverse strand, counting down.
ACATCGACTCCAGCCATTTTCGCCTCCGATTTTTGAGCTCGTGCTGCCTTGGTATCGCCCCCAGCCTGTTATCTTCGGCGTGCTACGAAATTTCTCAACGTATTACTGCAATTTTTCAGCTAGTACAGCATTGTGCACGTAGATATTGTCACATGAGTATTGAGGTCCGAGTCCATGTGGGTTACATTATCTAGTGTGTTGATGCCTGTCCGCCATATTGTGTATATATATATATATATATATATATATACATATATATATATATATATATATATATATATACATATATATATACATATATATTACCATCTATGTCTATTATGGTTACCCTTTTCATTAATTACGTTTCCCATGATTCATCATATTCTAATAGAGACTAATTTCAATTAAACAATCGTGTCCTTTTTATGTAAATGATCACATTTCCATACTTTTGTAGATGTGTGTGTCATCACATGCGTAGCTAATGGTTGGCAGCACCTGTGTGGACGAGAGCCATACTGTATTTAGTGGTCTCCTGGCTTCCTTCAGGACGCAAGTATCTCCAAGTAGACGACGCCAGTATTTATGTGTGTTTGATCCCTAGACTCCCCTGCTTTGGCTTCTCCCACTAGTACCCTATTGCACCAGGACCCCTTCGTTACAAAATTTGCTGGTGAGGCTCCTAGTTATTCAGCATCTGCATATATTCAATAATGTGAGGATAGTATCATCAACACTATTGTCATTACAGGATCTGAAAAAAACACCCTTCGTTAGATCTCAACTTGTTCCCAACTCACTAGACTCTGAGACTATGTCAGTTTCATTCGTCAACCCTAGAGCTTGAAACCATAATTACGTCGCCTACAAGGCAATTATTTTTTTAATGTTTCATGCAAATCTGGTAGGTGATCATTTTTTCTGGTGCTACAGATTGACTGACGTACTCTCTTTTCCTACGTATTTTACATTTTTAATGCTTGCTCAGGCTAGCGTCATTACGGTAGCCTTTGAGGCATTAATTTCTTTTTAGACATTTACATTGGACAGATAAAAATTCTATCACTGTAGATAGAGTCCGACCTATTTTGTAGTATCTATTCTACATTTTGTTCCTTGCTCCTAATGAACGAAGGATTGTTTCTTTTTTTAGTTATCAGATAGATGAATCTCTTCTGACATTTGCAAAAAAAAAAAAAAAAAAAAAAGATTTCTAGAAAGTTAAAAGAACTACCTAATCGTGCCTTATTAGCTCTTACACTACATAGTCATTCACAGTAGACTACGGAGGATCCTACTCCTCCTTCACCAGTTCTTGTGTTTTCGACACCTACAGAGAGCACTTCTTCACCACCTCCTCTGTCATCGAGACCTACAGAGTACTCCTTCATCTCCATCTGTATCTACCGTACTTACATGCACTTATTGTAACAAAGTAGGTCATTCTAGAGTTTTCTGATTTTTTGTAAGCGTCATGAGGAAAAGTCTATGCAGACTCCTGTACGTAGACGTTTCACTAATTCCTCTTTTAGCATCAGAGATGACTTTTCAAGAATGTCATTTCAGCCTCAATCTAGTTATTGCCATGTCCATGGACAGGGTAGTCATTCTTCTGATCAGTGTTCCAAGATTTTGAAGCTTAGATCAGAAAATAGTTCAATCCCCAGGCATACTTATCCCCATTTTCACAAGTGCCCGTATCAAAATCCCAAAGACTGACTAATAGTGACCAGTCCAAGATCGTCCCTTTAGTGGCTGCTATCTCTTTCCAACTTCTTACTCTTCAGTACCATGTGGACCAGGTACATATCTCTATAATAGCACAACGTGCCATTGTTACCTTCTTGTAGTGTTTTGCAAGCTGTACAAGGCTCTCCTCTATCTATTTTTGGATCTATTTTCATTGCCTTAATGTTTTCTTCACATGCAAAAGTGCTTCCTGTTAACTTTGTGGTAGTTTCTGATTTAATAATTCAGTGTGATTGTCTCTTATGTTTTGATATTTTAGCAACTCATGCCATGTATATATCCCCTCGGTGCCGTATGGTTACTTTCGACAAAAATGCCATTTCTACAATGAACAGGTCAGTTTCTATACTTAGCTCACCTTCTGTTCATGGTCTGTCTAGGCAATCATCTCCCAAGGGTTCAAAACTTTTAGGTCTTCCAGTGTTTTTTCTTTGTGCTGCTGTTGTAGGCGATCACTGTATTGGTCCTTCTAGTGCAGTTCGAGTCCCGGTGCGCATTTCAGATGCTCCAATTGGTTCTGACGTCTTATCTCAACCTGACTCTGTTCGCGTTAGACATTTTGCATTAGAGGGTACTCTTTCCACTGTTCGTGAGAACCATGTTACCACCACCATGATAACCAACTTTACTGGTGTTCCCATCACGCTCTCCTCTGGTATTCATTTAGGTTCTTTTGATGTCGTTGATATTGACAGTGTCCAGGATTCACCTCCTATCATAGCAGATTCTATTAAATTGTCTACACATGCAAATGATACAGCTCATTTACCCTCTTAGTATGCGACATATGTAAATAACATTGATTTTCTTGAGGTAAGAGACCGACTGATTTCATTGTAATTAACACATCGTCAAACTTTGGACTTACCTGGTGATCGGCTGTGAGTTACGGATCGTATTGTCTATAGCATTGATCTCAAACCAGGGGTACGTCCAGTCTACCTACCTTCTTATAGTTTGCCTCACTCTCGTAGACTTGTAGCTCAGTCTTTAGTTGACGGGTTGTTGCGTGAAGGTGTTATCCATGAGTCTTATTCTGAGTAAAACTCCCCACTCCTTCTTGTACCCAAGAAAAATAAACAGTTCAGCCCTTGTTTGGATTATAGGCGTGTCAATGATGTCACAGTTCCAGATCATTACCCTTTGCCTGTGTTGAGTGATCTTCAGTCCATAGGATCAGGTAACAGGGTGTTCACCACCTTGGGCTTAAAGGCTGGCTTTTGGAAGATTCCTATGGAGGAAAAGTTCCGTAAGATCACGGTTTTCTTGACTCCGTCAGGTATTATGAATGGCTTCGCTGCTCCACGGGTTTATGGAATGCTCCTTTAACATGTCGGCGCCTTATCAACTTATGGACCGGTGGGTAATTAACTTTTTGCGTATCTGGATGACTTGATTCTAGTTTTCAAGGATGTGAAAAGTCATTTCCATAAGTCGTCCCTAGTCATATAACATTTTGCTGAAGCTGGGTTGAAGCTTAATTTATATACATACATATACCAAAAGCCTTTTTATCCCCTTACACGGTAGATAGCCGAAAAAAAAAACATAGAAACCACTCCTACCCATTCCGTCTCCTACATACTTCACTACCCTCTACCCTCTTCCCTCCGTCTTATCTTGACACCTCCTGAATGACGGGTCATCCTTGCATCTTGTCCACTGCCTTAGGTCAGAGGCAGCGTCGCAGGACACAGCACATCCACAGCAAGGCCGATTTATTAATTCGGCGACCCGCCTCTCCGTCCCCTCATGCAAAATAAGAGAAGATGGGGAGATTTCCCTTCGGGCTGCGTAAATTGATTTCTCATACATACTCCCCCCCCAATCTCCCCCCCCCCCTCATGCATCGCATCATCATCCATACACAACGTTCTCTAGTCACCTCTATATTTTGTCCTCTCCCGTGCTTCCTCAACAAACATTCCCCTCTTGGTCAATGCCTCCTTTACCCCATCCATCTATCTCATCCTCGGTCGTCCTCTCAAGTTTACACCATCCACCTCTGCCTTCCACACCTTTTTTACCAATCCTTCCTCACTCATTCTTTCCATGTGCCCAAACCATCTCAATACTCTCTCCCACCTCCCTTTCCACCCCTGTTCTCCTCCTCACCTCCTCATGTCGCACTCTATCCAGCTTAGTAACCTCTATCATACATCTCAGACATTCTCTTCCATTATCATCTCTCCATTTGCACCTTTTACCTTTTCTTCTCTACTTGAATTCGCCTCCTCTTCCTCTTTAATTACTTTCTAAAACATTTTTTATTACTTTCATTTTTTTCATATTTTTACCCCATTTCACATCTGCTCTCCTCTTTGCCTCCTTTATCTTATAATTTACTTCTCTTCTCTTTACTTTGTACCTCTCATGTGATTCCTTTGTTCTAATTTGTAACCAATCTATGAAAGTTTGCTTCTTCTCTTCTACACTCTTCTTTGCTTCTTCATCCCACCACTCAAAACTTTTTCTTTCTATTTCCTCCCATTCTCCTTCTTCCACACACCATCTTTGCACACCTTATGACTTCCTCCTTGAACCATCCCCATTCATCCTCCACTCCTAGTTCTACTCTATCCTTCACTTCCACCCACTCCTGTCTCAGTTTCTTCTTATACTCCCCCTTTTCTTTCTCATATATGCAGTTCACTGTAAGTACCTCCCTACATTCTGCCCTTGTCCTCTTCCACCACCTATTATCCACCCTCAACTTGCCTTCCACCAAGAAATGATCTGATATTCCCCACTTTCTCCCCTTAGAACATGTACATCCTCAATTTTTCCTACTATTCTCCTGGTTACCAATATATAGTCCATTAATGCTCTATCTACCATCCTTCCATCCACCACCCTCTCCCATGTGTATTTATGCTTGACCTTCTTCCCAAGCACTGTATTTGCTATCATCAACTCGCTAGACACATCACCACCATCAACTCTCTACTATGATTTTTCCTGGAACCCCCTGCTTCCCAATCACTCCGTCTATTTGTTCATTTCCTACCCTAGCATCAAGGTCTCCTAATGCAGCGACATTGACATTTAAAAAGGATTACAAAGAATTTTAAAGGCGTAGCATGCCGACAGGAAACTTTTTGGTCTATATCTAGGTCGGATGCGAAAAAACCATAATAATGATCAATAGATGAGCAAATGAATAAATAAATGAATAAATAAAGTCTATAATAACGTAAATAATAAATAAAATACACAAATAAATGCATAGGTATACTTAGATAATAAACAAACAGGTAAATAGTAAAAAATAATAAATTGACATATAACTAATAGTAAATGAGAATCAAACAAATAATAATAAACAAACAGACAAATGATGACAAAACAAATGAATAATATAAAATAAATGATAGTCATTACAGCATCTTGCTTAGGCGTTTATCTAAATGATTCTTAAATCTTCGAACTGAACTACATTGCACTGCCTCTGCAGGAAGTTTATTCCATTCATTAACTACACGGTTGGCATAGTTGTTTTTACCCACTTCCAAATTAAATTTATTTCCAGACAGTTTGAGACCATTGTTTCTTGTCTGATTTTCATTCAGTGGGAAAATTTTGTCACTTTTGATGTGGTCTATTCCCTTTAAAATCTTAAAGACCTATATCAAGTCACCTCTGAGCCTACGTTTTTTTTTTTTTTTTCTTTTAAGGAAAACAGATTCATAAGTTTTAAGTGGATTTTCGTATGATTTATTTTTTATCTTTGGAATCAGTTTTGTGGCTCGCCGTTGTACTTTTTCTAATCTGTCAATGTCTTTAATGAGACTCGGTAACCATACGGAAACAGTATATTCCAAGTGTGGACGAACTAACAATTCATATAGCTTGTTAATGAGTGATGAACTTTTGAAGTCGAAAGATCGCGCAATCAGTCCTAGAATCTTACTTGCTTTCTCAGAGGCTGAAATACACTACTTAGATGATTTGAGATCGTTACTGATAATTACGCCGAGATCCTTTTTACTATCTACTTTTGTTAACGAATTTCCAAATAACTTGTAATCGTACTTACTGTTACTTTTACCAATGTGCATTACCTTGTATTTACTTGTGTCAAATTTCATTAGCCACTTTTCAGACCACTGCTGTAACTTTTCCCTAATCCCTCTATACTCTCATTTAAATCCATTCAAAAAGCCTTCCTTTCCTCTACGCTCTTCTCACTACCAGACCCATATGCGCTTACAAAAACCCACATCTCCCTTCCCAGCTTCACCTACATCCACATCAACCTTGAAGACACCTCCTTCCACTCTACTACATGCTTACCTATCTCTTCACTTATAAGTATAGGCACCCCTTCTCTCCCTCGTCCTCTCTTCACTCCTGAAATTCTCCCAACTACACTCCCAAACTCACACACGCCTCTCCCTTTCAACTTAGTTTTACTCAACGCCAACACATCCATGTTTCTTCTCACAAACATACTGCCTATCTCTTCCCTTTTACTCTCATCTGTACCGCATCCACGCATATTAAAAGACCCAAACCTTAGGGTACTGGTTGGAAAACTCCTAGACCCTTCTATGATTTATATATATATATATATATATATATATATATATATATATATATATATATATATATATATATATTAAAGGAATGTCTACCTTCGGGGCTAGAGGTAGCAGGATTCCTAGTTGATGGGTACAAACGCCCGCTCGTGCTTTAGAGGATTGCTATGTTAAGCTACATTTTTTTTTAAACATCATCAACCTTGTGGTCACCGGAAGGAACCTAAGAAATCATCTGACGCCATCCTGTCTAGAATTTCTAAGTTTTTTTTTATGGATAAAAGAAAGAAAACGGAAAGTAGTGGTCTGAGATCACGCCCTCTTTTGCCGAAGGAAATGTTTCCAAAGTTGCGTTAATTACAGTCATCGGCTTAAGAGAAGTTTTAGACAGAATTCTAAAACGATGATCCACTTGTAAATATATTTTTTCTCTGTCTTTTCTACCTCTTTCTATTATCTCTTTTATCTCCACCTCCCCTTTTTAGTCTTCGTTATCCTCTACCCTCTCCTTTCCTTCCCCTGTCCCTCTTCCCTATACTTTTTCTTTTTCTCTTTCTTTCGCTCCTCTTTTTCCTTCTTTATTCTCTTTTTCTGCTTCTTCCCTTTCCTTTTTCTTTTCCTTCTCCTTCTTCTAATTCTGCCTCCTCTTCTTCTTTCTCGTTTCTCTTCTTCTTTTACTTCTTTTCTTCTCTCTCCTCTTTTTTTCGCTTCATTCTCTTCCTTCTTATTCTTGTTCACCTCCTCCACCTTCTCCCTCTCACTTTCTCTTCATCCCCTTCCTTATCCTCTTCATTCTTCCCTTCACTCTTCACTCTTTCTTCTTATCATTTTCCTTTTCCTTCCTCATCTTTCTCCTTCTCACCTTCTCTTCCTCATTCTCCTCCTCTCTTTCTCTTCCCTCTCACCTTCTCTTCCTCCCTCTTTTTGTCATTTTTACTCTCCTCCTCATTCTCCACTTACTCCTTTCTTTCTGTCATATCTATCATCATCACATTCTTCTTTCTTTTCCTCTCCCGTATTTCCTTTTGGTTACCTAACTGTTCGTGTTCTTCTTATATTTCTCTTTTCTTTTTTTCATTCTTTTTTCTATACTTTATAATTTCATTATTTTTCCAATGGTATTCTTTTTTAATAGGAAGAAAAAGAATGAAATGCCCCATATTTCTCATAAGTTGCCAAACAGGGTAAATCCACAATGGTCCTAAGGGAATAGAAAATTTCTAAGCTTAACTCCTCCGCAAAAATAAAACAAAAATAGATATATAGATGATAAGAAACGAATATATATATATATATATATATATATATATATATATATATATATATATATATTTATATATATACATAAATAGATAAATGAATAGAAAGATAAATAAGCAAATAAACAAATAGACAAATAAATTAGTAAATAAGCAAATAATGAAAAATAAAAAATAGGTAAATGTATGAATACATGGTTAATCAAATAAATTAATTGATATTTCAATAACTAAAACAAATAGATATATTAATGAATAAATTAGTAAATAGATAAATGAATACATAAATCAATTAATAAATAGTCAAATATGTGAATAGATAAATGAATAGATAAATAAAGAAATAAGCAAATAAATAAATGAATAAATAAG
>NC_134787.1:68414638-68419638 GCF_046742065.1 Oratosquilla oratoria | reverse complement strand
AATTACTTTGCGAGAAGTAGGTATCTTCACCAAATATTTTTGCGTCCATACAATAAACAAATAAAATGAAACCAAATAAATGCACAAAAACGAGATGAAATAAAATGAAATAAAATTAAATGTAATAGAATAGGATAGCATAAAGTAATATGAAATAAAATGAAATGAAAGGATACAGATAAAATAAAAAAAATCGAACAATTCTAAATTCAAATAGAAAAAACTGAAGTAGAATAAGATGAAATATATGATAAATATATGATGTATGATAAATATATGATTAATGATAAATAAATGAATAGATAAATAAAAAGACAAATAAGAAACAAATTATTTGTAATTCTTTTAAGCCTCCAGAATAGAACCCTAAGAATTCATACGAATAGATTAATTTCTACTTTATTTATTCTCTTCTTTGACGAATAAAGCATTACAAAAAATGCCCTAAGGAAGACAAGGCAAGTATAGAAAATGAAAAAGATAAAAAAAAAAGCACAGACATACAAATATAACCTTGGTATTGGATATACATAAAGAGATCCTTCAAAGTTAAAATATTCGAAAAGCAAAGGTTCTCTTATGAGCACAGGTAAAACATAATGATAATTCCTACCATGCCCCTTCTTTATAAAATATCTATTTTACAAAGGTTAAACACCAGGCTCCAAATAACGACTTTTTATAGCCCTTAGTCTAACAAGAGTTAATATTAACAAAGGAACATTTTTAATTCATCATTATCAAGCTAAAAAGATATGTGAATTATATAAATTTTCATTGTCAATGTTCCGGATGTGTAATATAAGACTTTAATGGGTTTTTTTTAGAAGTTTTAGTAATTGGGCTGCTCTATAATATATAAATAATAGTATTGTTCTCCTAATTATCTCGAAATATAAGGGCTTTGTGTTTTTCTAAGAAGTACTAATTGAACTAGATTACGGATTCTAAATTAAATTGTTGTTCTTGTGTGTGTGTGTGTGTGTGTGTGTGTGTGTGTGTGTGTGTGTGTGTGTGTGTGTGTGTGTGTGTGTGTGTGTGTGTGTGTGTGTGTGTGTGTGTGTGTGCGTGCGTGTGCATGTGTGTGTGTGTGTGTGCGTGCGTGTGTGTGTGTGTGTGTGTGTGTGTGTGTGTGTGTGTGTGTGTGTGTGTGTGTGTGTGTGTGTGTGTGTGTGTGTGTGTGTGTGTGTGTGTGTGTGTGTGTGCACGCGCACATGCATTCACATAAGCGTTTACGCCCAGAAGCACGCACGGCCAGTAATCTCATATACCTGAATGTTAGAGCTTTGCCCATATACAAATAAACAAATCATTCTGTGTTCGTTTAATCTTTTGGGAGGTTTAGCTTTATCTCGTATCTAGCTTTGGCAGATAAGTCTAACACGTGACGATTAAGCACAGAGAGAGGTAAACAGGATTATTCTGATTGCAAAATGCCTACAACGTTTTACATTTAACAGTAATGAAGCAATCCATGGGATGTTATCCTTTAGATGTTAAAAAAATATTATATTAATCTCTCCAAACTTAAGACTAACGAATGTTTAAGCTTAGATTTTACCATTGTGCCTCAAGAAACAAATAAATAAATAAATAACAAATATATGAATAATGAAATACATACAAAAAAGTAAAATTTAATGAAAAATAGAAAACATACAGAAGAGAATACGATTGAATAAAAGTAAATAATCCATATATTTTAATATAATAAGATAACATAAGCAGGAATTAATATTAATAAACAAATAACTCGACAAAAGTTAATGAACAAGAAATTGGTGAATAAATGAATGAAACAAATAAATCACCTTGGATAATAAATAAACTGAATTAAAAGAAAAAGTATAGAATATTCATTGAATAGGTAAGTAGAAAAATAAATAAACAAATATGTGAATATATATTATAAGTAGATAAAAAAATCAGGTGACATCTACAAAAAAAAAAAAACAACTTTCTCGGAGACGCTAAACTCATTTATTAACCTCCCAGACAATTAGACTAACCACCACCAAACAGAGCAGAAGGGGAACAGTGACAGGTACCTGCCTGCTTGTGGTGGTCTTGCAAGACGTCAACCCTGTCACCTTCATCAGGAGGTGAGGAGCTGACATTTGTGGGTATCTCAGTGATACTGTGATACCCACACACGAGCAGTTTTAACTGACAGTTATAAGTGAACAGTTGTAGTAACTGTCAGTTCAAACTGCATGTGTGTGGCCGGCATTACACTTTTCAATACATAGAGAACTGACCACCGTCGACTGCATTCCTCTCCCTAAAACTTTCATCCGGGCCTTTTCTACTTTGTGCAACTCGTGGCAAACAGACCTCCAACGTCAAGCCACGTCGTTCTTTCCCCGGATATATTTTGGACGCGGGAAACCCTGACTGTTAGGAAGCGAATTGGGGTCAAGGTTATATAATATAATGGAGTACTTACGCGGTGTTTGTGTAGTTAAACGCAGTCACAGCTGCCCAAACTGCAGTCATGACAACGGGTAGGCCCCAGCCTATCAGATAATATATTCTGTAATGAAAGAAAAAACATGGAAATATGAATATATGTACAAGTGTATATACATAACTGAGTAAAATTGTAATACTATAACCTGTTTTGTGTACACATTCATACACACACACACACACACACACACACACACACACACACACACACATATATATATATATATATATATATATATATGTATATATATATATATATATTATATATATACTATATATGATATATATATATATATATATATATATATATATATATATATTATATAATATATGCGTTATGTCATCCTGGCTGTTCAACTTATACATGGATGGGGTAGTGCGAGAGATAAATGCAAGGGTAGTGGGTCAGGGATTGGAGATGGTTAAAGAAAATGTAGAAAAGTGGGAGGTGAGCCAGCTGTTGTTTGCGGACGACACTGCGCTTGTGGCAGGATCGGAGGAGGGATTGAGGAAGCTGGTGACAGAGTTTGGGAGAGTATGTGATAGAAGAAAGCTGAAGATAAATGTGGGTAAAAGTAAGGTGATGAGATGTACAAGGGGTCAAAGTGGCAGTAATCTGGAAGTGAGCATTAAGGGAGAGCAACTGGAGGAAGTGGATAATTTTAGATACTTGGTTGCAAATGTGGCAGGAAAAGGTGGAGTGAAGGTGGAGGTAGAATGTAGATTGAGAGACGCGAGTAAATGCCTTGGTGGATTAAAAAGTGTAATGAGGAATAGAAAATTGGGAATGGATGCTAAGAGGAGACTGTATGAAGGAAGGATTCTGCCAACAGCACTGTATGGAGCAGAAACATAGAACATAAGAGAGGAAGAGAGAAGGAGCTTGAATGTGTTTGAGATGAAATGTCTGAGAAGTATGATGGGGGTTACTAGGCTAGATAGAGTGAAAAATGAGGAGGTGAGGAGGAGAACAGGGGTGGAAAGGGAGTTGGAAGATAGGGTTGATGAAAGAATATTAGGATGGTTTGGACACATGGAAAGAATGAGTGAAGAAAGACTAGTAAAGGAGGTATGGAAGGCAGATGTGGAGGGAGTAAACATGAGGGGACGTCCTAGGATGAGATGGATGGATGGGGTGAAGGGGGCTTTGGGGAAGAGGGGAATGTCTGTTGAGGAAGGACGGGAGAGTACAGAAGACAGGGGTGAATGGAGAATGGTTGTATATGGAAGATGTTGTGATGCAAAAGGTGGAATGGACGGGGGGATGGGGGGTGAGGTAGTGTGTGTGTGAGCAAAATTTTGACGCAACCCGAAGGGATTTCTCTCCGTCCTCTCCTTTATATGGGGGGACGGAGAGGGGGGGTCGCCGATTTAATGAAGCGGCCTTGCTGTGGATGTGCTGTGTCTTGCGACACTGCTTCTGACCCAGGGCAGTGGACAGGGTGCAGGGATGACCCGTCATCTAGGGGGTGCTAAGATGGGAGGGAGGGTGGAGGGGGTGTGGAGTGTTTTCAGGGATGGAATGGGTGGGAATGATTTTATGCCTTTTCCTTTTTGGCTACCTCCCTGGTAAGGGGGAAAAAGCCTTGGTATATGTATGTATGTATGTATGTATACAGTATATATATATATATATATATATATATATATATTTATATATATACACACACGAAGGTAAATAAAAATGTTCGTTCACAGAACAAAAAAGATAATAATAATGATAATAAATAACTGACGTGAGCAACATAAAGCCCTTATTTTTCAACGTAGTCATCATCTCCCCAAGATGATGTTTCCTCCCATCTAAGCCTTCTTTGAAGAACTCAGCAGTCCTCTCTCAAAACTATATGTTTACAGTATTTTTTTTTTTTTTTTTTTTTGCTTCATTCATTTTTTCAAGGTGGGTTCTTTTCAGCAATTTTTTGAGCTTTGGAAAGAGGGAGAAGTCTCATGGGGCAAGATATAGACTGTAAGGCGGGTGAGGTAACACTTTCCATCGGAACTTTCGAATCACATCCTTCGCAACTCTTGCAAAATGTGCTAGTTCCTTGTCATGGTGAGAGAGGGATCCACTATTCAGGTTTCTTTGATGCTGTGTGACGTTTGCCTCAGATTCCTTAGAATTCTTGCATAGTGAGGTCCGTTAACAGTTCTTTTTCCTTCATTGTTTGGCCTGCAATTTGCTTTCAGGATCATACTGATTGATCCAAGTTTCATAGCCAGTGATATTTCGACTTATAAACATCTTCATTAGCCTCAATTTTGCTCAGAATCGCCAACGAAAGATCAGTTCGAAGAATCAGATGACATGGAAACCTTCTCGCTTGCTGAATCCTAGATCTTCATGCAAAATTAATTTTGCTGAACCATACTATAGTTCAGGGGTCAAAGCTGATTAATTGTTATTATGTATTCTTCAATACGGTTACTAACAGCATTAATCATTTCATAATTTTTCGATGTTATTAGTCTCCCGTCCCAGGATCATCTTTCAGGTCTCTTCTATCACTGAATTCACATGTGAATGACGG
>NC_134787.1:68399638-68402138 GCF_046742065.1 Oratosquilla oratoria | reverse complement strand
AGGCTAATTCGATATACATTCGTACTGCAACGGATAATATAATAAAGTACAATTATAATTATCTATTAAGAGAAAGGATTAAGGTAACAAACAATTTACAATGATACTTCACAAGCAGAAGTAAAACTGGCTTACGAAGAGAGTGGTTAACGTATAGAATAGACAAAGCAACCATGTATAAATATATATATATATATATATATATATATATATATATATATATATATATGTTGGTACATTGTGACAAGTTGATGAAGGTGGAAAAAGAAGTCACGGGTCTAGTTCCGAGTTCCTGAGTTTATTCCTGACCGGTTTCGCACTATGCTTCTTCAGAGGAAGCTTCTGAAGAAGCATTGAGCGAAACCGGTTATTTAATGTTTGCTGGAGAGAGGGTAGAGTACCGGAGGACTGGAGGACTGGAGAAGTGCCTGTATAGTTCCTCTTTACAAGGGAAAAGGGGACAAGTGTGAATGTAGTAGTTTCAGAGGGATTAGCCTGCTAAGTGTAGTAGGGAAGGCTTATGGGAGGATCTTAATTGAGAGGATTAGGAGAGGAACAGAAGGAGTAATTGGTGAGGAACAGTGTGGATTTAGGACAGGTAGAGGTTGTGTAGATCAGATCTTTGTGGTAAGACAGATATGTGAGAAAGCTATAGGAAAGGGGAAGGATGTTTTTTGGGCTTTTATGGATCTGGAAAAGGCTTATGATAGGGTAGACAGAAAGGCACTGTGGGATTTATGGGATAGGAGGAAAGCTTTTGGGAGCTGTCAAGAGTTTTTATGAGAGTAGTAGAGCTTGTGTCAGGATTAGAAATGGAGAGAGTGAGTGGTTTGAAGTAAAGGTGGGACTTCGTCAAGGATGCGTTATGTCGCCCTGGCTGTTCAACTTATACATGGATGGGGTGGTGCGAGAGGTGAATACTAGGGTAGTGGGTCAGGGATTGGAGATGGTTAAAGAAAATGGAGAAAAGTGGGAGGTGAGCCAGCTGTTGTTTCCAGACGACACTGCGCTTGTGGCAGGGTCAGAGGAGGGATTGAGGAAGCTGGTGGCAGAGTTTGGGAGAGTATGTGATAGAAATAAAGCTAAAGATAAATGTGGGTAAAAGTAAGGTGATGAGATGTACAAGGGGTGAAAGTGGCAGTAGACTGGAAGTGAACATTAAGGGAGAGCGACTGGAGGAAGTGGATAGTTTTAGATACTTGGGTGCAAGTGTAGCAGGAAAAGGTGGAATGAAGGTGGAGGTAGAATGTAGATTGAGAGAAGCGAGTAAATGCCTTGGTGGTTTAAAGAGTGTAATGAGGAATAGACATTTGGGAATGGATGCGAAGAGGAGACTGTATGAAGGAGTGATTGTGCCAACAGCACTGTATGGGGCAGAAACGTGGAACATAAGAGAAAAAGAGAGAAGGAGTTTGAATGTGTTTGAGATGAGGTGTCTGAGAAGTATGGTGGGGGTTACTAGGCTGGATAGAGTGAGAAATGAGGAGGTGAGGAGGAGAACAGGAGTCAAAAAGGATTTGGGAGATAGGGTTGATGAAAGAATATTAGGATGGTTTGGACACATGGAAAGAATGAGTGAAGAAAGACTAGTAAAAGAGGTATGGAAGGCAGATGTGGAGGGAGTGAAGATGAGGGGACGTCCTAGGATGAGGTGGATGGATGGGGTGAAGGGGGCTTTGGGGAAGAGGGGAATGTCTGTTGAGGAAGGAAGGGAGAGGACGGAAGACAGAGGTGAGTGGAGAATGGTTGTATATGGATGATGTTGTGACTGCATGAGGAGGAATGGGCGGGGGGGTGGGGGTGGGGGTGGGGGGTGGGGTAGTATGTGTGAGTAAATTTTGACGCAGCCCGAAGGGATTTCTCCCCGTCCTCGCCTTATATGCAAAGGGGGACGGAGAGGGGGGGTCGCCGATTGGATGAAGCGGCCTTGCTGTGGATGTGCTGTGTCTTGCGACACTGCTTCTGACCCAGGGCGGTGGGCAGGGTGCAGGGATGACCCGTCATCCGGGAGGTGCTCAGATGGGAGGGAGGGTGGGAGGGGTGTGGAGTGTATTTAGGGATGAAATGGGTGGGAGTGTTTTTATGCCTTTCCCTTTTTGGCTACCTCCCTTGGAAGGGGGAAAATGCCTTGGTATATGTATGTATGTATGTATGTATATATATATATATATATATATATATATATATATATAAATATATATACATATATATACACACACTCATATATATATACATATATATATATATATATATATATATATATATATATATATATATATATGTATGTATATATGCAAATATCTATATACATATACATATGAATATATATATATATTTATATATATATGTATGTATGCAAATATATATATGTATACATATATATATATATAAATAAATATTTACAGTATATATATATATATATATATATATATATATATATAAGTATAATGTATATGATAGTGCAACTGGAAGTATACAAACGCGGGAAAGTATTTGTACA
>NC_134787.1:68377138-68389638 GCF_046742065.1 Oratosquilla oratoria | reverse complement strand
TAGATGAATAAATAAACGAATGAATGAGTATATAAATTATTGCATGAATGAATAAACAGATAAATAAACAGAAAGATAAATGAATGAGTAAACATAACCACATTCATGAAATAGAAATGAATAAAAAAAGAAAACAAAATAAAAGAAGAGGAATGGAAATACAGTGAATAAAATAAAACATAAAATCACGCAAACAAAGAAATAGAAAAAAGATGCCACGGTCAGTGGAGTTTTGTGTGCAATTTAGTCACAAATAAAAGGCAACAGCAAAACAATCTTATTTATTTATCTATTTATTTATTTGTTTGTTTGTTTGGTTGGTTGGTTGATTATTTATTTATTTATTCATTTATTCATCTATTTATTTATTTATTTATTTATTTATTTATTTATTTATTTATTTATTTATTTATCTTTATTTATTTATCTATTTATTTATTTATTCATTTATCTATTTATTTATTTATTTATTTATTTATTTATAAAATATATTTATTTATTTACTTATTTATTCATTTATTTATTTATTTATTTATTTGTTTTATTTGTTTTATTTATTCTATTCTATTTTTTTTTTTTTTTTTTCAGTTCCATCACGAAAAGTTACAAGGGAGGGCAGATAGCGACGCAAGGGCAAGAGAAAGAAGCTCGTTTCACACGTATGGACTTATAGTCGCGTGCCGTCCACAACATGACGTCATGCTTTCAAAAAGCCATGCGTGTCTATGGACACTTTCACTCGTTACAGCCACGATCACGGGGCTCCAGCTTGTCTCTCTATCCACCACGATATGACATCCAATGGGTGGAGCTGTGTCGAGCAGCCTTCCGTCCCTGTCCCTTTTAATCTCTCCCTACGACACGCAAGGAGTACGTCGTGGGTAGAATCATTATTCTTCCCAGGGCATTCACCTATATGTATATGAATACACACACATACACACATATACATACATACATATGTATATATATATATATATATATATATATATATGTATATATATATATATATATATATATATATATGTATATATATATATATATATATGTATATATATATTGTATTTCCTGTTTTATTGTTTCATTATGACTATTATTAGTTCCATTTTTAAATGAATGTGTATGTATGTATATTGTACGAAATTTTATGTGACTATAACCTTTCCCATTATTCTTATTTCTGTATGAATATTATGTTCTATGTCTCTTTTTTGTACTCTGAGGATGTCGTAATAGACGAAAACCTTTAGTATTCCGACTTTATTTTCCCTGTGGTTTCTGCAATATATTTGGAATACACTGTTTCCGTATGGTCACCGAATCTCATTAAAGACATTGACAGACTGGAAAAAGTACAACGGCGAGCCACAAAACTGATTCCAAATATCAAAAATAAATCATACGAAAATCGACTAAAACATATGAATTTGTTTTCCCTAAAAAACCGTAGACTCAGAGGTGACTTGATACAGGTCTTTAAGATTCTAAAGGGAATTGACAACATCAAAAGTGACAAAATTTTCACATTGAATGAGAATCAGACAAGAAACAATGGTCTCAAACTGTCCGGAAATAGATTCAATTTGGAAGTAGGTAGAAACAACTTCCCCAACCGTGTAGTAAATGAGTGGAATAAACTTCCTGCACAGGTAGTGCAATGTAGTTCAGTTCGAAGCTTTAAATCATTTAGATAAACACCTAAGTAAGATGCTGTAATGATTATATTTAATTTTTTATTATTTGTTTTTGTTTTGTTATCATTTGTCTGTTTTGATTTTCATTTATTATTAGTTATATGTCAATTCATTATTATTTACTATTTACCTTTTTTTTATTATCTAACTATACCTATGGATTTATTTATTTATTTATCTTATTAGTTATTTACATTATTATAGTTTTTATTTATTAATTTATTATTATGTTTTTTTTTCGCATCCGACCTAGATACGGACCAAAAGGTCTCCTGTCGGCATGCTCCGCTTTTGTAATCCTTTATATATATATATATATATACAAGCCCACCGGCTGCGCCGGCCCAGCTACGCCGGGGGCCTTGGCCTGCGGCGCTGCGCCTTAGGCGCGGGCGCTGCGCGCCCTGGGCTACGCCCCTTTTTTGGAAAATAAAGAGTTCTTCTTCGAGTTCTTCTTCGAGTTCTTCGAGTTCTTCTTCGAGTTCTTCGAGTTCTTTTTCGAGTTCTTCTTCGAGTTCTTCGAGTTCTTCTTCGAGTTCTTCTTCGAGTTCTTCGAGTTCTTCTTCGAGTTCTTCGAGTTCTTCTTCGAGTTCTCCTTCTTCTTCGAGTTCTTCTTCTTCGAGTTCTTCTTCGAGTTCTTCTCTTTCGAGTTCTTCGAGTTCTTCTTTTTCGAGTTCTTCGAGTTCTTCTTTTTCGAGTTCTTCTTTTTCGAGTTCTTCGAGTTCTTCGAGTTCTTCTTCTTCGAGTTTTTCGATTTCTTCTTCGAGTTCTACTTCTTCTTCTTCGAGTTCTTCGAGTTCTTCTTCTTCCTCTTCTTCGAGTTCTTCGAGTTCTTCTTCTTCGAGTTCTTCTTCTTCTTCTTCTTCTTCTTCTTCTTCTTCTTCGAGTTCTTCCTCTTCTTCTTCTTCGATTTCTTCGAGTTCTTCTTCTTCTTCGAGTTCTTCTTCTTCACCGTAGTTGGCGGTGTAACCGATTTACCACCAAACGCGAAGGTGTGACCGAATTACCACCGGACGGCGTAAGCAACCATTATTTTTTTTTATATTAGATATATATATACATATATATATATATATATATATATATATATATATATATATAATACATGTAATGTAAATAACACATGACACACTTATCCACAGATGCATAAACGCACACATAATGGTTTGTTGGTTACTTACTTTGCTGTTATGGACTGCAGTTTACCAGTGCTATTTCCTTTCATACATACTAAGATATACAACTTATGATTATTATATATCATACCTATAAAATTATGTCATATAACATAAACATTATTCAATTAACAATTTAAACGTTTTGTTTCATTTTTCGTCCTGGTATTAATAACAGTAAATAAGAAATTTATTTCGTTGACTTTGATCTTTTGATTTACTTATATGAATTGTCATATTACCCTTCGGATTTATTTTCTATATATATATTTTTAGACCCCATTTTCTTTCTTCATTTATTACGTTTTCATATATTTTGTGTTGCTACTGTACGCATCTCCTCAATTATATCCTAATTAATTAGCACATTTGATGAGAAGCATGTCTTTTTTTAATCAAATTTAATTTTATTTCTTCATGATGTCCTACATTTTGTTTCATTACATTTGAAATAAATTGGGGTAAATTTGATTTAGACCTAATTAAGAAAAAATGTGTATATATGCTGATCACTTTTAGATTTTACTATATCATATTACTTCTGTGACTCCACCTCCTTGGTTTTCGCTGGGACGGAAGCGTTGGCTTTTGAAGATGAACTATTTTTCGATTGGAGGCCATATCACTTTTTGTGGAGGAAAAATTAACGTTGTTTAGGCCGAGAGGTAAACTTTGAGTCAATTACCGCCTGTATCATAATATGGAGTACGGGCGATAGTTGATTGCGATGTTGTGGATTGTTTATAAATGCAGCTTTTTTTCCCTCCACATCCAAGAAGCAGGGATGGACTGGGCGTCCGAAAGCATCTCATCGAGATGCAATGACCACAGAGTTGAGATCATTAGGGACTTTGCATCCGGGAGATGGGAAGACCTTCATGCCTTCTGGTTACCAAAGGCTTCCGGGGGAAGGGATGGGTGGGTGGTGGTGACCGAATGGCATTTCAATTCCCCAAAGCAAATGAAAACATACAGCCGTAAGCCGTTGGAAGAAACATCTTTGCCAACCGCGTATTTCCCGAAGAAAGCGATAGAGAAAAATATCGTTCGAAAATTGCTGAGTACTATGTTTACTTGCTAGTTTGAAAATTTTGTACCAGAGTTTTTAAGAAAAATTACGAATTGCTATTACCTGAGGGAGGTAAACATAAAGGACGACCTTCAAAGATACTATGATAACAGGATGGAAGAACTTGGAACGCACAAACCCCGGCCAAAGTAGCGGCCTTGTCACTTCGACCCAGCCCCTGACTATGTTTATGTCATCATTATTTTAGTCACTTCAGTGATACCCCAACGGACCAGAATTACTCAGTATTCCTTTATGAGTAGAGACTATCCTCCACTCAAGAAGGTATTCTAGTCCTGTTGATCTTGTACTCTCCCTGCATTCTTCTATTGTCCTCCTTACATCATTCCTTTCCCACCTCCGTGACTCCAACTCCTTTTCGGTGCGATATTGTCCCCCAAAGATGAAAACGCTTAGACCAACCAGAACCTTTACCCATCCTCTCTATTGCTAGCGATTAGGTTTTTCCATGATTTGGGTCACATGAAATATCATTGACATCACAATTGTGCCATGTGTAATGTTCACGATGTCACACTTGAATCACGTGTAACAACCACAACGTCAAGTGACCGCGTTGGACCTCGCTGAGTTCATTTAGCCGACATTCTCTTGAGAAGGTCCAGGTGCAATATCTAACGTTTCTCTTCGGATCATTTGAGGAACATTATGATTTATTTCTATACTTGGGTCATGCTCATACTTCAACCCCTCCCCCTCAAAAAACAACAACAACAACAACAACAACAACAACAACAACAACAACAACAAAAACGGCTTTATCCGTGAGTTTGAGAGAGACATGACCAAAAACATATCCTCCTTGTCGGAGATAAATACACATGAACACATTCCCTTTCCCCCAAAAGAAACAAAACAAAATCAGATAATTGATAAGTAAATAAATAAATATATTAATGAATGAATAGAAAAATAAATAAGTGAATAAATAAATAAATAAATAAATAAATATATGAATAAATGAATGAATAGATAAATAAATGATAAAGTAAATGAATAAATAAACAAATAGATAAATATTTAAATAAATATATAAATAAATGCATAAATACACTTATATAAATTATTAAATAAATGATAAATTAATTAGTTAATTAATTGATTAATGAATAAATTAATGAATGTATGAATTGGTCAATAAAATTTCATTACCTAAAGTAGGTGAAGATGAAGAGTGAGAGCAGGACCGTGGCTAACGAGATGCTAAGGCCCACCATCTCCATGATCCGACTCACTTCAGCGACATGAAGTTTCATCTGAAAAAAATAAAACAAAGCATTATGATAACAGAATCAAGCACTTCAGTCCTGAGACCTAATCTTGAATTAATGGAATCCCGCTGTTTGTTCAAAACAATAATCCATTCCTTTAGGGATTTATCCCAGCTGAATAAAGTCACTTGTAATAGAGCAGAAAAAATATTAGGAAAAGAGGAAGATAAAAGAATTCTTTTGGGCATTTTTTTTTTCTTTCCAGGGAAACTCATTGTATCACGTTAATCAGAAGAAATGCTACAAATAATGTAACTAGTCTTGGGAATACCTATGACATGTTCAATAAATGTTCCTCAATCGTTAGATTAATTATGAATTTTTGCTGGATGCATAGATTAACAGAAGAGAAAAAAACAGAATAGAAAAGAAAAGACATGAACAGAAAAATACACAAAAAAGGAAAAAGAAAACAAGGAAAAAATAGAAGATAAAAATAAAAGGAAAGAAAAAGAGAGGATAAGAGAGGAAAGGGAACGAAAATAAAATAAAAAAGACGCAATATAGAAATCTATCTAAAAAAGAGAGAAAAAAAAGAAGAAAAAAGAAAAAGAAAACAGTAATCCAACAAGAGTGAAGTAGTCCGAGTCAGCTGTTCAGAAACGTTTTAGAGAAACGTTTTCCCTCGACCCAGTCCCAATGAACTGCGCACGGCGAACTAATCGCCAGACTCTTATCTTTAAGAGACGTAGAAAACGGAAAAGCTTCCTTTCCGGACTCCCCCAGGAGGGAACCACAGACCACTAAAGAACTCCACATAAATGCATAGCCATTGAACCCATTCGCATGCTAATGAGAGCGAATTCCATTAGTTAGACATCGTATACCCCTCTAAGCTTACAACCAGATCCCTGTGGTCGTTTCTAGCAAGTTTCCGAACGTTTCTGTTTGTCCTCTATTTGAAGTCAGATGTAGTACATAGTATATACCCTCTGTGCTACGCACTTAGTGTAAATGATATGATTTTATAATCTACATGAATTTTTTTTTTGTTCCTTTCTTTTCAGCTAAAGTAATACGGTTATTCTATCAATTCAGTATATCAAAAGGTTTCTTTCTCCTTATAAAGCAGGCACCCACTGCCTGGGTCAGAACATGAGAATATAACATTGGAGGAGACTGCAAGAGACCATAAGGCTTACACTAGGTAGTTCTATACCCCTTGCACTCTGTCATCCCTATCCATTAAGTTATATCTTCTATTAAAACAACCAATTGTTCCAGTACTCACTACATGGTAATTAAGTCTACGGCACTCGTTAACCACTATTGGTAAACCAGTTCACGTCCGTTTCCTTCTTAAAATTATATTTGTTCAATCTGAATCTATTAGCACGAGTCCTAACCTGATATCTTCATATTATGACATTTCCTGCAATGCAGCAAGACATAGAGAAGTCATGTAGAATGTTTTAAATATTACACAGACGAATAGAATCTAGTGGCTCAGCTCTTACGGTAAAGTTAGTGTATATTTGGATTTTCTTCCAGGTGAAAAAGAAAGAGAGAAAAAAATATATAACTCTCACTATTTAAGAAAAATTATAAAAACCTTCCTTTGTCTTTATCTATGTGTTCATTTATTTTCATTTGTTTATTCACTTATCTATTTTTACATTTATCTTGGTTTCAAATATAAAGATGTTTGTTTGTACACAATACATACATATTGATACGTAATATCAATCTATATCATTTTTAACCTGAGGGTAGCTTGTTTTCTGATTAAATGTTTAGATCAAATGTAGACATATCTAACAACTGCATTATGTTTAGATAACATTTTCATCGAATTATATGAAAACAAATTTATGATAGGAAGAGATTGTCTATGAACGTAGCCTCCACCTTTGCCAAAGGTATCCAGAGTGCAATGGTAAGTGGGGAATTAGCTCAGGTATATAATTTCAATTTTCACATCAAAGCAAAAACAAATTTCACTACTAAAAACTAATCAGACATGAATATTTATTTCAACTCTGTCACTCCCTCGGTTGGATTACCATTGGTGAGTAAGAGGAAGACATTAGAAGCAGTTGTTCGCCATTTCTCTTTTTTCCCTCTCTCTCTCTCTCTTATATATACACACAAATACAAATACACACATACACACATTCAAACACACACGCACACACACACACACACACACACACACACACACACACACACACACACACACACACACACACACACACACACACACACACACACACACACACACACACACACACACACACACTCGTGGCGCAGTGGTTAGAGTTCTTGCCTGCCACTATAGTGGTTCGAGCTCGAATCCTGCCCAGGCCTGAAATAATTTCAGTATCACTGCGCTACGGGTTGTTACTCCAATTCTCGTGGGTGGGGAGCTGGGTGTATGTGTAAGGTCATAGTATTACCCGTAGATCGGTCATACGAGTTCTTAGCTTTCATCCGGCAGGTTAGTAACTGTCGATCATGATCCAACACGTGATCCAAGACCATGGTGAATCACACATACACACACAACCAGACATACACACACACACAACCAAGCGCGCTCACACACACACACACACACACACACACACACACACACACACACACACACACACACACACACACAAAAAACACACACACACACACACACACACACACACACACACACACACACACACACACACACACACACACACACACACACACACACACACACACACATACACACACACACACAATTATCAAACTCTATCTGGTGTTAGTAATCAGTACAGAAGAGAATGACCAAAATGGTACATGGGCTCAGAAATCTACCTTAAGAGGAAAGGCTTTGGCACCTTGCACTTTGGAAAGACGCAGAGTGTGGGGGGATCTAACAAAATTGTTCAAGTAGATCAAAGGCTTTAACAAGGGCGGCGCAGTAATGGGTTTGAATAAAAAAAAATAAGAAGGAAATAAGTAAGAACTGGTTATAAGGTGGTCAACAAGTGGAATAGACTTAGTTATCATGAAATGAGCGCTGAATCATCGGTTTTTTATGAAACGGTTAGAGAAATTTATAAATGGAGATAATAGATGATAAAGGAAATGGAACTGCCTAGTATAGATCTCATGGTCTCTTGTAGTCTCCTTTATTCCCATGTTCTTATGCTCTTATTTTCTCCATCCCCTCATTCATAAAATGGAGAAGACGGGGAGAAATCCTTTCGGGCTGCGTCAAAACATAACTTATACATAACCACTTGCTACCCCCATCCTTCACCGTTCCATACATCACATTATCATCTATACACAGTCATTATCAACACACACTTATTTCCTGCCTTCTCTCTTCTTTGCTCAACAGACATTCCCCTCTCGCTCAATGCCTTTTTGATCTCATCCATCAATCTTAGCCTCGGTCATTTCCTCAAGCTCATTCCATGCGCCTTTGCCTTCCACACCTCTTTTACTAATCTTTATTCACCAATTTTTTTTCCTGTGTTTAAACAATGCCTCTTTCGTCAGCCCTATCTGCCATTTCCATCGACATTTAAGTTCTCTTTCTCACCTTCTCGTTTCTCACTCTATCTAACCTAGTAAACCCTACCATACTTCTTAGACATTTCATCCCAAACACATTTAAATATTTTATCTCTACTTCTCTTAAACTCTAGGTCTCTGCCCCATACAGTGTCGTCGGCACAATCATCCCTTCTTATAGTCTCTTCTTTGCATCAATTCCCAAATGCTTATTTCTCATGACACTTTTTAATCCTCCAAGACATTTACTTGCCTCTCTCAGTTTAAAATTTACATCTACCTCGTCTCCTCTCTTTCCCACCACATGCAACTCCAAATACCTAAAACTATCTACTTCCGCCAAATTCTCTCTTTTAAAACTTACTTCCAACTCGCTCCCATCCTCTTCTTTTGTACATCTTATCAGCTTACTTTTACCCATAATTACCTTCAACTTTCTCCTATAGCATTCCTTCCCAAACTCTGACACTAACACCCTTGAACCTTCCTTTGACCCTTCTACAAGAACAATGTCGTCATCAAACAACAACTGGTTCACCTCCCACTTTTGTCCATTTTCTTTAATCATCTCCAGTCTCCTGACCATTACCCTCGCCTTTACCTTACGCACCACCCCATGCATGTATAAATTAAACTGGCATGGCGACATATCTCTGTCGCAGTAACACCTTTATCTTAGACCACTCGCTCTTTCCATTTCTAATTCTAATATAGGCTCTACTACTCTCGTAAAAACTCTTGACTGCCCTTAACATCTTTCCCTGAGTCCCATATATCTACAAAAATTCCCACAATGCCTTTTCTGTCTACACTGTCATAAGCCTTTTTCAGATCCATAAAGCCCCCAAAAAACATCCTTACCCTTTCCTAAAGCTTTCTTGCATATCTACCTTACCACAAAAATCTAATCCATGCAACCCCTACCTTTCCTAAACCAACATTGTTCCTGACCAATTATTCCCTCTGTTCCTCTCCTAACCTCTAAATTCAAACCTTCATATTTGTCCACTTTTCCCTTGGAAACCATAACTATACAGTCACTCCTCAAGTCCTCCGGAACTCTACCCTCTCTTAGACACACGTTAAAGAGCCTCACTAACCAGTCCATTATTACAGCACCTCCCTTCTTCAGAAATGCTTCATGGCATCCATCTAACTTAGGTGCCTTCCCGGCTCTCACCAATTTCGATGCTACTTCCACCTCATCATTCCTTATTTCCTCCATTTTTCTCACAGCACCATTGTTTTCTTAGCGCCCCCCTCTGCTATTACAAATTTCTCACTATCCTCTTCCACATCTAAAATATTCTACCCACCTCCCTTTACCGCCTCCTCCTCTGTTATCATCTGTCTATCTGCGCCTTTTATTTTTCCTCTACTTGACCCACCTCCCCTTCCTCTTTTAACTTCCTTCCAAAACATCTTTTTATTACCTTAAAAAAGATTCTATCATAATCCTCATTCTCTCTTTTTTGTACTTCTCATATGTTTCTCTGATCCTATTTTGCAACCAGGCCCTGAATGCTTGTTTCTATTGTATTACCTTCTTCACCTCATCATGCCACCACTCACTACTCTTCCTTCTATTCCCTCCCATCCTGCTTTGTTATACTTAGCTTCTTTGCACACCATGTCACTTCCTCCTTGAAACACCCCCATTCCTAATTCACACCTACCTCTTCTCTTTTCATCACTAATGCTCATACTTCTCACAGCCTCTTCTTCTATTCCTGTTAATTTTCCTTATTTAAACAGTTTGCTCTAAGCACCTCTCTTCTTTCAATCCTTTTCCTCTCTTTCCACCTATCCTCCACTCTCAACTTACCTTCCATCAAAAAATAATCTGGTATTCCTCCACTCTCTCCCTTATGAACATAAGTAGGCATCCAGAACTCTTCCTACTTTTCTCATGGATACTACCGCATAGTCCATTAATGTCATACCACCCTTCCACCCATCACCCTCTCTAATGTGTACTAATGTTTGACCCTTTTCCGAAACACTGTATTAGCTATCATCAACTCTCTTATGTATATACGATAATACATGCATACATACATATATATGTTGAGACATTCTGACAGGTTGATGTAAGCGGAATAGGAAACACAGGAGTCTTAGTCTTGAGTTTATTCCTGACTAGTTTCGCAGGTATGCTTTTTCAAAGGAATATGTGTACAAACGGGCTGTGGGCATTATATACATGGGGTGGACCTCACCACCTCTCCGAGTTGCCATAGTTGGTGGCGAATGTGAACATCACATTGTGGCTCACGTAACAATGAAGACATTTTTACAATTAAATATGATAACACTAATACCAAAGAAATTATTAATAGAAAATGTAACAATAGTAGTGATAACGATGAAGATAAATATTTAATTAATAATATTAACAATAATAACAAAAATGATAGTAGCAATATAGGAAATAATAACAATAAAATAAAAGTAATAATAATAAAAACTACTATAATAAAAATAAAAATGATAATACTAATAACCAAGAAATAAAAATAATTATTAATAGTAATTATGACAATAATAGTGAAAACAATGATAATAAAAGCAAAAAATTAATTAAATATTTAAATAGTAACAATAATAATAACAATAATAATAATAGAGATAATGAAAGCAATAATAATAAAGATGGTACTAATAAAAATGTAATGATAAAATTGTAAAATAATGATAGAAATAATAAATAATAGTTATAATAACAATGATAATAATAATAATAGTGTTGAAAATAAATAGTAACAAATAGCATTAAAAGAATAAATCATGATAAAAAGTTGGGGCAAGGTAGCATGGAGGAACTTCAGAGTGAAAGGAAGAAAGCTGGAGAGGGTAGGCCGAAGTGGGAAAAAAGGTATCTACTTAGGGTCGGGGGGTCTGGGAAGCCATTCTTGGAGGGCAAGTGTCGCTGTAGATTTTGTCCATTTCGAGTCACCAGTTCTCTTGTTTGTGTTTTTGTGGTTGGCAATGTAAAGTGATTCAATTATTTTCCGTTGTTTCTTGTGTAGTCCTTTAGCTAGAATGGTGGAACCCTCCCAGTTAGGCAAATGTCCCTCTGTGTCAATGTGGTTAACTAGAGCGTTGGTTTCTCGGTGGTGTCTAATGTCCGCTTTGTGTTCCTTGAGTCTGTTGTTAAGTCCTCTGTATGTCTCTCCGTAGTATGCACAGTCACATCCTTTGCAGGGAATTTTGTAAACGATGCTATTGTCACGGTTCGTCTTGGTTCTGTTGGTGGTCAAGTGTCCTATTTTCTTCCCTGTGTCATTTACTATGATGAGTCCTGTCTGTCTCCGAGTGGAAATGGAATCCAGGAAGTCATAAGGTCCGAGTTCGTGCTACAAATGAAGCTGACGAGCATTCTAAACAGAGACGCCTTCCTCAAGGACTGTCTTGAAGAACTGGTTCTTCCAAGATCAGCCCCACACCACCTCCATCACCCCAACAAACCCTTCAGCGACACAGCCAGAGAATACCTGAAGGAAGCTAGAGAAACACTCAAACACGAAGCCGAAGTTGTCAGAAACAAGCTCCAGAACTACCCACTTCCCCCAGAACTCATTGAAGAACTCAAGAAGAAAAAGCAACAACAGAAGGTGGAACTTGAGAAGAAACTACTACGACTGTGCAACACAAGCAAATGGAAAGAAGTGGGTAGACAGAATCTCATCAACAACCTTTCCGACTACAACCCCACACACACCCAAATGGAAGCCCTCTCCCTTGGTCTAAAATTCAGCACCAACATAAACCC
>NC_134787.1:68369638-68372138 GCF_046742065.1 Oratosquilla oratoria | reverse complement strand
TATATATATATATATATATATGTATATATATATATATACAGTATATATATATATATATATATATATATATATATATATATGTGTGTGTGTGTGTGTGTGTGTCTGTGTGTGTGTGTGTGTGTGTGTCTGTGTGTGTGTGTGTGTGTGTGTGTGTGTGTGTG
This sequence comes from Oratosquilla oratoria, assembly GCF_046742065.1. Classification (NCBI taxonomy): domain Eukaryota; kingdom Metazoa; phylum Arthropoda; class Malacostraca; order Stomatopoda; family Squillidae; genus Oratosquilla; species Oratosquilla oratoria. Next base: position 68,371,977 of record NC_134787.1, on the reverse strand, counting down.
TGTGTGTGTGTGTGTGTGTGTGTGTGTGTGTGTGTGTGTGCGTGCGTGCGTGCGTGCGTGGGTGCGTGCGTGTGTGCGTGCGTGCGTGCGTATGTGTGTGTGTGTGTGTGTGTGTGTGTGTGTGTGTGTGTGTGTGTGTGTGTGTGTGTGTGTGTGTGTGTGTGTGTGTGTGTGTGTGTGTGTGTGTAAGGGTGGTCCTAAAAATTAAATTTCGATTTTTCAAAGCGGTACCCGGCATTCTACTCTGATTGAAGAGAAACGCCGATTGCCAAAATTTCAGCTTTATCTGATAATATTTAGGTGTTGTGCATCGACGTTGAAGTTGCCACCGTACTCCCCCCAGAGACTATTATCATTGAAACTAAGTAAGGAGGAAGGAAGGGAGGAAGTGTAATATATTGAAATAAAACGAAAACGAGAGCATATTGTTAACATATTGTTATTTTTAACACGTACATACATAAACATAAACACATATATACAGAAGCACTTTGTTGGGGGTCAAAAAAGACTTCTAGGAATCCGACAGGGCCGACACGATCGTTCCCTTTCGGCCATCGGGAAACCTGGCCCGGTGGTCAGCAACAACTTGGACCAGGAACTGTTTCTGTTCTTCTTTATTCGTCAAAATTTCGTTGTAGTTCTGGAAAAGCTTCACTCCTCGCTCAGCAAAGTCGTTGACAACCTTCAGGCTCTTGATCCGTACCAGCGCCCGCTGAAAGTCCTCGTTGTCCACCCACTCCACGGGGTCAACTGTGAGAAACTGATTCAGTAGTTTCAGGAAGTCAAACAACCTCCGGCTATTCGAGGTAGCGAAAGCGCTCAAAAGCTGCTTCATTAGCTCTGCGTCGCAGGTGATTCTGGGCGGTGATCCATGGATCCCTCCTTCGACAGGCGTTTGACAATGGCTCGCTTCTCTTCCACCGGAACATCGCCGTCAAAGAGAGACAGGGCAACTAGTGGCTCACTCAGGTACCACAGGTGTCGCCCGAATGACTTAGAAGTGGCTTTCGCGATCTTGCTGTTTTCGTAGGCCACTAGCTGCCGGAGAAACTGAAGGTCATGAGCTGGAGCATGGGCTGCCAGTGGGGCCTTGAACCAGGCCTTGAGGTAGATCTTTAATACGAAGACGTTGAAATCTCGCATTCCCTTCAACTTCCTTTGGTCGGAGGTCTAAATCTCCCCGAAACGTCCAGATCTTCATGCAGTAGATGGCACGGGCCATCCACCGAGCTCGGTGAAGTGCTCCCGGGGCAATATATTGGACTCCGCGATCAGGAGTTCCCCCTAGAAAGACGATAGTTAGTTCGAGAAATTCTTGGTAATCATCTCTGGGTTGTTGGTCTTCGAGCGCAGTCTTGGCGAACTGTATTATCTCGTTCTTGAATGGAGCGATGTCGTCGTCGTTGTCTCCCGCAGTCTGATAAGCCTCTTGGTTAACAAACGGCCACCTAGCTTGAAATCTCTTGAAGAGGGAGATGTCCAGGCCGGTAGAGGGGGCAATTTCCGCAACCTGGAACGCTTGCTCCAACACAAGCTCCAGCATGTGGTGACGGTATGCCAGGTGGAGCAAGTCACGGTCGAACTGAGCCTGAACAAGCTCGCAAGCTCCACTCTTGTAGCCTGTGTTGGTGGACGTGGTGATCGAAGTACATGGCCCCGATCTTGTTCTTAATGCCTCACTCTTCGACAGCTGCCACCACAGCTTCGGCGATGGCCTTCCCCGTTCCAGGAGGAAGTTTAGGAACTGAATTCAGCTGCTCCTTTCCATTACCAGAGACCAAGATCGGGAACCTGTCCACCTTGTCTCTCCCGGTTATGTCTGGTAATATTTTACCGTCCCAGTGCAAGACGAGAGAAGCGTCGGAGGCAAAGTTCTCCCGGATGTACTTGTCCCTGTCTTCCCTGAACTTTACCCTAGCACGGCGAACGGCTCTTCGGCTAATGGACATTTGGCCGACGTCTTGACCGAGGGCATGTGCTGTTGCCCCGAGAACATGCGTAACTTTGCGATCGGTCATCTTAACGCGATCCATTGTCACAGCTAGGTCTGGCGTGACCACCTTGATGGAGCCGCGCTTCGTTTTCTTGAGTGGAGAAGCGAAGACGTACTTGGTCCAGCCTCATCTGCTGTGTTCTCGGCGCCGCTGCTGCTGCTGCTGGACGACTCCAACTGAGCCACGGCGCTCATCCTCAGTGCCTCCTCCTCCGCCTTCACTTTCAGGGCTCCCTCCCTCCTCCGTTTTACCGCCTTGGCCTCTTCCTTCCTTAAGAAGTCGAAGTCCTCCACGCCCATCCTTCACCTGCCTCCCTTTGATTTTTGAGGAAGGCGAGGTCCT
>NC_134787.1:68359638-68362138 GCF_046742065.1 Oratosquilla oratoria | reverse complement strand
TACTGCCACTTTCACCCCTTGTACATCTCATCACCTTACTTTTACCCACATTTATCTTTAGCTTTCTTCTATCACATACTCTCCCAAACTCTGCCACCAGCTTCCTCAATCCCTCCTCTGACCCTGCCACAAGCGCAGTGTCGTCCGCAAACAACAGCTGGCTCACCTCCCACTTTTCTCCATTTTCTTTAACCATCTCCAATCCCTGACTCACTACCCTAGCATTCACCTCTCGCACCACTCCATCCATGTATAAGTTGAACAGCCAGGGCGACATAACGCATCCTTGACGAAGTCCCACCTTTACTTCAAACCACTCACTCTCTCCATTTCTAATCCTAACACATGCTCTACTACTCTCATAAAAACTCTTGACAGCTCCCAAAAGCTTTCCTCCTATCCCATAAATCTGCATAACCTACCACAGTGCCTTTCTGTCTACCCTATCATAAGCCTTTTCCAGATCCATAAAAGCCCAAAAAACATCCTTCCCCTTTCCTATAGCTTTCTCACATATCTGTCTTGCACCCAATTTTTAGATACTTGGGTGCAAGTGTAGCAGGAAAAGGTGGAGTGAAAGTGGAGGTAGAATGTAGATTGAGAGAAGCGAGTAAATGCCTTGATGGATTAAAGAGTGTAATGAGGAATAGACATTTGGGAATGGATGCGAAGAGGAGACTGTATGAAGGAGTGATTGTGCCAACAGCACTGTATGGGGCAGAAACGTGGAACATAAGAGAAGAAGAGAGAAGGAGTTTGAATGTGTTTGAGATGAGGTGTCTGAGAAGTATGGGGGTTACTAGGCTGGATAGAGTGAGAAATGAGGAGGTGAGGAGGAGAACAGGGGTAAAAAAGGATTTGGGAGATAGGGTTGATGAAAGAATATTAGGATGGTTTGGACACATGGAAAGAATGAGTGAAGAAAGACTAGTGAAAGAGGTATGGAAGGCAGATGTGGAGGGAGTGAACATGAGGGGACGTCCTAGGATGAGGTGGATGGATGGGGTGAAGGGGGCTTTGGGGAAGAGGGGAATGTCTGTTGAGGAAGGAAGGGAGAGGACGGAAGACAGAGGTGAGTGGAGAATGGTTGTATATGGATGATGTTGTGACTGCATGAGGAGGAATGGGCGGGGGGGTGGGGGTGGGGTAGTATGTGTGAGTAAATTTTGACGCAGCCCGAAGGGATTTCTCCCCGTCCTCGCCTTATATGCAAAGGGGGACGGAGAGGGGGGGTCGCCGATTAAATGAAGCGGCCTTGCTGTGGATGTACTGTCTTGCGACACTGCTTCTGACCCAGGGCGGTGGGCAGGGTGCAGGGATGACCCGTCATCCAGGAGGTGCTCAGATGAGAGGAAGGGTGGGAGGGGTGTGAAGGGTATTTAGGGATGAAATGGGTGGGAGTGTTTTTATGCCTTTCCCTTTTTGGCTACCTCCCTTGGAAGGGGGAAAAAGCCTTGGTATATGTATGTATGTATGTACTTTGTCAAAGGCTTTTTGTAAGTCTAGGAAAGCACAATCAGCCCATCTATTCTTTTCTTGCACTATGTCTATTAATCTTGAGTATAAACATATTAAATTTGTGGTACATGGTCTTCCTTGTCTGAACCCAAATTGTCTTGGGTTTATTATATTGTTGTCTTCCAGGTATTTCACTCATCTATTCTTGATGATTTTCTCACAAATTTTGGCTATAGTGCTTGTTAGTGAGACTGGCTTGGAGTTAGTTAATTCTTCCTTGTTTCCTCCTTTATATGTTGGTACAATGCTAGCATTTTTCCAGTCTTTTTCCTTCTTTAAGTGTGGAACTTATTATGTTATGTATTTTGTCCGTTAATTCTCCTTTGCATTATTTTATAATCCAATTTGCAATTCCATCCGGGCCATGCGATTTCCTTACGTCAAGGTTTGATAGATGTTCCAATATTTCTTTTTGTGTTATCGTTATCTCGCTCATGGGGGGAGATCGCCTTTCATTACCTTCGTCCCAATATAGTGCTTTCTCTCTAGCGAAGATAGATTTGAAGTGATTATTCATGACTTCGGCCATTTCTAATTCTTCTGTGTATTCTATATTCCCTTGGCGTAGTTTCACCATTTGTTTTTAAGTTTACCATTCACGTGTCGATAGAATAGCTTGGGTTGCTCTTTGCAATTATCGATGATATCCTTTTTATTGTTCCTTTTTTCCTCTCTTCTTACTTTAACGTACTCATTTCTATAGTTTATATAAACTTGCCATTTTCCAGGTTTTTTATCCTTTCTCCATATTTTCTAAGCTCTGTCCTTTCTATCTTTTGCCTCACTGCAGCTTTTGTTGAACCAGCATTTGATGTACACTCTCTCTAGCTTCTGTCCTGGTACGTGCTTATTTACCCCTTCATTGTAATCATCCATCAAGATATCCCATTTCTCTTCCACTTTTGTCTCTTCCATGTAAAAATTTTCCCAGTTTGCATTCTGGAAGAATTTCTTTAGTTTTGCAAAGTCCGTTTTGTTGTAC
>NC_134787.1:68352138-68354638 GCF_046742065.1 Oratosquilla oratoria | reverse complement strand
TTTGCCTCATTTACCTTATGCTTAACTTCCCTTCTCTTTACTTTGTACCTCTCATACGATTCCCTCGTCCTAATTTGTAGTCAAGCTATGAAAGCCTGTTTCTTCTCTTCTATACCCTTCTTTTCTTCCTCATCCTACCACTCACTACCCTTCCTTGTATTTCCTCTCGCTCTCCTTGTTCCACACACCATCTTTGCACACCTTATGACTCCCTCCTTGATTCATACCCATTCCTCCTCCACTCCTAGTTCTACTCTATCCTTCACTCCCTCCCACTCTTCTCTCAGCTTCTTCTTATACTCATTATCCTTTTCTTTCTCATTTAAGCAGTTCACTCTAAGTACCTCCCTACCTTCTGCACTTTCCCTTTTTCTCCACCTATTCTCCTCTCTCCACCAGAAAATGATCTGATATTCCCCCACTCTCTCCCCTTAGAATATGTTTATCCTTAACTCTTCCTACCCTACTCCTGGTCACCACTATATAGTCCATTAACGCTCTATCTGCCACCCTTCCATCCACCACCTTCTTCCATGTGTACTTATGCTTAACTTTCTTCCTCAGCACCGTATTTGGTATCATCAACTCTCTTTCAAGGCACATCTCCACCAATTCACATCAATTCTCCACTACGATTTTTACCTGGAACTCCATACTTCCCAATCATCCGTCTATTGGTTCGTCTCCTACCCTAGCATTAAGGTCTCCCAATACAACTACATTGACATTTCTCTCTAATCCCTCTATGCAATCATTTAAATCTAACCAAGAAGCCTCACTTTCCTCTACACTCTTCCCACTACCAGGCCCATACGCACTTACAAAGGCCCACATCTCCCTTCCCAACTTCACCTTCATCCACATCAACCTTGAAGAAGCTTCCTTCCACTGTACTACACGCTTACCTATCTTTTCACTTACTAGTATAGCCACCCCTTCTCTCCCTTGTCCCCTCTTTACTCCTGAACACCTCCAAACTGCACTCCCAAACTCACACTCGCCCCTCCCTTTCATTTTAGTTTCACTCAAAGCCAGCACATCCATCATTCTTCTCACAAACATACTACCTATCTCTTCCCTTTTACTCTCATCTGTACCACATCCACGCACTTTAAAGGACTCAAACCTTAGGATACTGGTTGGAAAACTCCCAGACCCTCTTATGCCATTACTTTTTTGGGGGGGAATTTCCCCTGTGGGGCTACAGGTAACAGGATTCCTAGTCCTATCCCCCGTCCCGTTTTTTGTCGCCTTTTACGACTCAAGTGGGAAGACTTGGTGGTAGCATTCTTTTCCCCCACTACAGGGTAGGCGAAAAAAGGAAATGAATATTCAGAGAAATGGTACAGGACAGTAACAAGTGGTTGGGGGACATTATAACGGAGGGACAGTCGTAGTATAAAAGTCTTATCATTTCTCTACGAACAGAGTTTTCCTCTATCACAGGGAAAATGATGTGTGACTCTGGTCCGTAGGGGCGCCTCATATAGACCCTAAAGTATCAACTGCATGCTAATTTGCCACGATAACATGCAACCAATACCCCATACATACATGAATATACCAAAAGGGCTCCTCCCCCATATAAAGGAATTAGTCACCCACCCTGCACCCATCTCACACTTTTTTTTTTTTTTTTTTTTTTTTTAATATTTGCTTTTTGTGGGTGTAGAACCATTTCCTCCACCCGCCCATTGCCTGGGTCAGAAACAATGTAATCTTTATCATGTGTTTTTGTGGTCTTTAGCAAATGCACTAATTTTGGTTTAAGATGAGATGGATGGGCAGAAATGCCTGTATATTTATACATGTCACTGCGAACACCAGAACCTGACGCAACACATGTAAGTAGATATATTTTTATTGCCAATGGTATAATATAAGCCTATATGCAGTCAGTCGTTCCTCATTATTATTTCGATCTATTTTTTACCAAATCTATATTCATATAGAAATAATGAAATATAACTTTATATTGTATAGTCCTAACATTCAACACATATTTTCAAGAAGTATAAATCGACTTTTTCTTTTCAGAAGAGTTAGCTCTTTCCATGATTTTGAAAGCTTATTGTGAATCAATTAATTTCCCTTTAGACTTAATTTTCATTAAGAATCAAATGCCATGTGACGAAAAATATTCTTATCTACCATCTACATTGATTTTTTTTAATATCATATTCAAACAATTCCAATTTCATTCTCTATTAACAGATTCAAATACCAACACGTCAACTTCAGATGATCCAACCTTCTTATTTACTTTTATAAATCCCATAATCTCACTCAATCCCATATTTATGAGATCAAACACCACCAGCCTCCTGATCCAATCATCTTTCTGTAGACGTCTTCCGTTCTCCCTTTATTCCGTCTACAGTATATCTATCGACCTGCTATGAATGTTCGAGTGAGAATAGAATAAGAATGACTTCGGTGAGGCAATGAATAAGAATGACTTTGTGAGAGCACGATGGCATCCCCTCCTATGAGTCGGATA
>NC_134787.1:68322138-68324638 GCF_046742065.1 Oratosquilla oratoria | reverse complement strand
TTCAGAGTTTGGTATTTCTACGCGTCCACCACATACATACATATATATATATATATATATATATATATATATATATATATATATATGCACATATATATGTATATATATATGCATATACATATATACATATATATATATATATATATATATGTGTGTGTGTGTGTGTGTGTGTGTGTGTGTGTGTGTGTGTGTGTGTGTGTGTGTGTGTGTGTGTGTGTGTGTGTGTGTGTGTGTGTGTATTCACTTGGTCTTTGGATCACGTGTTGGACTCGTGATCAGCAGCTATTTCCCTCCTGGAAGAGAGCTCAGAGCTCGTAGGTCCGATCTATGTGTAATGCTATGACCTTGCACACACACACACACCCAACTCCCCGCCCACGAGAGTCAGAGTAACGACCCGAAGCGCAGTGGTACCGAAATAATTTCGGCCCTGGGCAGGATTCGAACCAGGAACTCCAGGCCACTATCGTGGCAGTTCAGTGCTCTACCAACTGCGCCACCGTGTGTGTGTGTGTGTGTGTGTGTGTGTGTGTGTGTGTGTGTGTGTGTGTGTGTGTGTGTGTGTGTGTGTGTGTGTGTGTATACATGTGTGTGTATAATGTATGTATATGTATATATGTAGATATATGTGATACAAAGAAAGAGTGACGTAGAGGAAATGAGAGAGAATAGAAGAAAAAAAGGAAATAGAGATCAAAGAGAGGGTGGAACCAAGACCTGGGAGACAAGCAGAAAAGAGTCGGTTAAGTGAGGTTTAGTGGTGTACTATGCACCTAAATGCATAAGTAGAAGCCGAGAACAAATCATTAGAGTAGGATGGCAAAGGAAAGGTATCACTAGAATTCAACCAATTTAAAATTATGATTGCCAGCCGTGCCTGAGAGTACAGTAAAGACTTCTCCCACCTCACCACTCACTCTTTTCCCCATTGCCCCCCTCCCCCCCAAAAAAATTGCAATTGAGTCACATATCACAAGGTATTAGTTTGATTGGGTGATAGTTAGTATGATTAATTCTTATCGTGTGCACCAGTCACAGATATCTGATGGTATTATTCATATTTGAAGGATAGTTGAGAATTGTTGGTGAACAAGCAGACGAAAGTGAACTTGATAGAATTTTTTCTGCTGATTTCAAGTATGTTTTCAGGATGCTTCTATGAGGCATATTTTTCCTGTGATACTATATTAAATTTTAAACAATTATAATAAATGAGGCTGATATTTCAAGGAAAATTACCTTTAAAATGTAGAAATATATAATTTTCGAGTGTATTTTGCTTCCTTTTTACTGTCCAACAGTAATCAACCAATACTGAAGAATTCTACTTTCTTTGATACCGGGTTTCTATGTTCAGAATGTCCTGGTAAAACCTCTCACCGTGCTCGTAAGTGACGGCGCCAAAATTTGCGGGGAAAAAGTCCAAGTGAGAGTCTAAGAAGTGATTTTTTAGTTTCATAATGCATTCCAAGGCCTTGTAGGATGTCAGTAGCTTTTTTACGATTTCAGAATAGTTATTTGCTTTGTGATTCCCCAAAAACTCTGAGTAAAATTTCTTAAATGACAGCTATGCAGCTTTTTTTCAATTTGATTTAGTTCATCATCAAAATTCTAATCTCTCACCGGCTCCCTAATCTGTGGTCCAACAAAAATACCTTCTTTGATTTTTGCGTCACTTACTCTAGGAAACTTATTTTTCAGATATGTGAATCCCTTGCCAGTTCTATCTGTACCTTTATTCTATTTTCTCCAACCCTAGCTTAATATGCAAAGGAAGCAGATCAATTTTCTCTGAATCAACAAGAGAACAACATTGACAACATTCTTCCCTCCTGTGATCAGAGATCGTTTCGGCCACACGTTCTTTCCATAATGATTTTTCTTATTCCGACTGTCCCACTTACAGAGAAAGCAACAAAACTTTGTGTAACTCAGCTACATTCCAAGTAGAAATGACACAACCTTTAGGTCACCACAGATGTTCCATTTATGTTCCTTAATAGAAGCTTTATACTCCCATATGTTTCCTTCACGTTCGGTGCATGAAGGAACAGAAGGAAACTTATTTCCATTGTGAAGCAAAACAGCTTTCAGACTAACTTTTGAGAAATCAATAAACAAACGCCACTCATTCCTGTCATATTGATGGTTAAGTTCCTCCATAACAGTATATACATTATTACAAAACACCACACCATCTTCAAGTGAGAAAAACTATTTGAATTCAAAATGTCGCTTACTATAAAAACTAACTTTGGGTTCTTTCTGGAGAAGATTCCAGCCCTTTAACCTGAAAGCTAGAAGTTCATTTTTTTTTTTACAAGATTAAATCCCTCACAAGATCATTCAGATCTCCCTGACACAATAAATACAGTTCACTTGAAGAATAGATTGGCTGAAAGTGCATAACAATCTCAGTGTTACCAACCGCTTGATTGAAATATATCCCACGGAACACACGTAACGTAACAAGCGCCATTCAATCCTGTCGTATTGATGG
>NC_134787.1:68304638-68314638 GCF_046742065.1 Oratosquilla oratoria | reverse complement strand
TAGACGTGATCGACAACTACTACCTTTCCCATACGAGAGCTCGGAGCTCGTTCATAGTCCGATTTAAATGCAATATTGCGACCCTAACTACTCGTGTTAGACGATATGGGAGCCAGTTAATGGGGCTAATTGAATGCTAATGCAAAACCATTCGTATATTTCATTATACAATTATACAGCAACCGCGAGGTCTTGTGGTGGCGAACAATTACGCCTGAATCCCTCACAAAGATTCTTTGGTCACAGTGTTTACATCGTTGGCATAGCAACGCCCCACTTATCTTCTACACTCAAAGAAAGGGCTGAACTGAGCGTAAGTAACACTTAGTCAGGTGATCACTAGTAAGGCAAATCAGAGTTTTTCGATATTAGAATGCATTTCATTCGAGTGGAAAAATGTTTGGGTGATGTAATCGTGGCACTTTTTATTAGAGAGAACAGTTAAAATAAATGTATATCAATCCACACTCACACGCACACACACACACACACACACACACACACACACACACACACACACACACACACACACACACACACACACACGCACACACACACACACACACACACACACACACACACACACACACACACACACACACACACACACACACACACACACACACACACACACACGCACGCACACACACACACACACACACATACATACACACACACACACACACACACACACACACACACACACACACACACACAGACACACACACACACACACACACACACACACACACACACACACACACACACACACACACACACACACACACACACACACACACACACACACACACACACTGATATATATATATATAATATATATATATATATATATATATATATATATGTATGAATGGAATGGGCGCGGGGATGGGTGAGGTAGTATGTGTGAGAAAAATTTGACGCAGTCCGAAGGGATTTCTCACCGTTTTCTCCTTTTATGCATGAGGGTACGGAGAGGGGGGGTCGCCTATTTAATGAAACGGCCTTGCTGTGGATGTGCTGTGTTTTGCGACACTGCCTCTGACCCAGGGCAGTGGGCGAGATGCAGTGATGACCCGTCATCCAGGAGGTGCTAGGATAGGAGGGAGGGTGGAGAGGTGTGGAGTGTATTCAGGGATAGCATGGGTGGGAATGATTTTATGCCTTTTCCTTTTTGGCTACCTCTCTTGTAAGGGGGAAAAAGCCTTGGTATATGTATGTATGATGTATGAATTTATGTATGTATACACACACACACACACACACACACACACACACACACACACACACATATATATATATATATATATATATATGTATATATATATTAGTATAAATGGGCAGTAAGTTTTCTTGTAGACATGTTCGATTGAAGACCAGAGCTAATTCAATATCCACTATCTTCTTAGTGATTTTCTCAAATTTTCTAATAGTTTGTTTGATTCTTGAGGGGAGGTCAAACACAATATTTCCGAGATCCATGATGTTATTGTAACGAAAAACATAACACAAAATATAAATACAAGCTTTCGGTTGAGTCATCCAACCATCTTCAGGTAAGTGAGATTACATATACAGAACAGGAGTTTAAATACAAGTAAAAAGGGGGGAACTAGGAGAGTTAGGAGTCAGGTACTGGACGGAGGTGACGTCCTGTTGATACGAAGACCTCACCTTCGTCCAGTACCTGACTCCTAACTCTCCTAGTTCCCCCCTTTTTACTTGTATCTAAACTCCTGTTCTGTATATGTAATCTCACTTACCTGAAGATGGTTGGATGACTCAACCGAAAGCTTGTATTTATATTTTGTGTTATGTTTTTCGTTACAATAACATCGTGGATCTCGGAAATATTGCGTTTGACCTCCCCTCAAGAATCAAACAAACTATTAGAAAAATTGAGAAAATCACTAAGAAGATAGTGGATATTGAATTAGCTCTGGTCTTCAATCTACATACATACATACATATACCAAGGCTTTTTCCCCCTTCCAAGGGAGGTAGCCAAAAAGGGAAAGGCATAAAAACACTCCCACCCATTTCATCCCTAAATACACTCCACACCCCTCCCACCCTTCCTCTCATCTGAGCACCTCCTGGATGACGGGTCATCCCTGCACCCTGCCCACCGCCCTGGGTCAGAAGCAGTGTCGCAAGACACAGCACATCCACAGCAAGGCCGCTTCATTTAATCGGCGACCCCCCCTCTCCGTCCCCCTTTGCATATAAGGAGAGGACGGGGAGAAAATCCTTTCGGGCTGCGTCAAAAATTACTCACACATACTACCCCAACCCCCACCCCCCTGCCCATTCCTCCTCATGCAATCACAACAATATCCATATACAACCATTCTCCACTCACCTCTGTCTTCCGTCCTCTCCCTTCCTTCCTCAACAGACATTCCCCTCTTCCCAAAAAAGCCCCCTTCACCCCATCCATCCACCTCATCCTAGGACGTCCCCTCATGTTCACTCCCTCCACATCTGCCTTCCATACCTCTTTTACTAGTCTTTCTTCACTCATTCTTTCCATGTGTCCAAACCATCCTAATATTCTTTCATCAACCCTCTCTCCCAAATCCTTTTTCACCCCTGTTCTCCTCCTCACTTCCTCATTTCTCACTCTATCTAGCCTAGTAACCCCCACCATACTTCTCAGACACCTCATCTCAAACACATTCAAACTCCTTCTCTCTTCTTCTCTTATGTTCCATGTTTCTGCCCCATACAGTGCTGTTGGCACAATCACTCCTTCATACAGTCTCCTCTTCGCATCCATTCCCAAATGTCTATTCCTCATTACACTCTTCAAACCACCAAGGCATTTACTCGCTTCTCTCAATCTACATTCTACCTCCACCTTCACTCCACCTTTTCCTGCTACACTTGCACCCAAGTATCTAAAACTATCCACTTCCTCCAGTCGCTCTCCCTTAATGTTCACTTCCAGTCTACTGCCACTTTCACCCCTTGTACATCTCATCACCTTACTTTTACCCACATTTATCTTTAGCTTTCTTCTATCACATACTCTCCCAAACTCTGCCACCAGCTTCCTCAATCCCTCCTCTGACCCTGCCACAAGCGCAGTGTCGTCTGCAAACAACAGCTGGCTCACCTCCCACTTTTCTCCATTTTCTTTAACCATCTCCAATCCCTGACTCACTACCCTAGCATTCACCTCTCGCACCACCCCATCCATGTATAAGTTGAACAGCCAGGGCGACATAACGCATCCTTGACGAAGTCCCACCTTTACTTCAAACCACTCACTCTCTCCATTTCCAATCCTAACACATGCTCTACTACTCACATAAAAACTCTTGACAGCTCCCAAAAGCTTCCCTCCTATCCCATAAATCTGCATAACCTCCCACAGTGCCTTTCTGTCTACCCTGTCATAAGCCTTTTCCAGATCCATAAAAGCCCAAAAAACATCCTTCCCCTTTCCTATAGCTTTCTCACATATCTGTCTTACCACAAAGATCTGATCTACACAACCTCTACCCGTCCTAAATCCACACTGTTCCTCACCAATTACTCCTTCTGTTCCTCTCCTAATCCTCCCAATCAAGATTCTCCCATAAGCCTTCCCTACTACACTCAACAGGCTAATCCCTCTGAAATTACTACATTCACACTTGTCCTCTTTTCCCTTGTACAGAGGAACTATACAGGCACTACCCCAGTCCTCCGGTACTCTACCCTCTCTCCAGCAAACATTAAATAATCTCACCAACCAGTCCACCATCACTGAACCTCCCTTTTTCAGACATTCTGCATGACATCCATCCAGACCAGGTGCCTTACCTGCTTTCATCATCTTTACAACTGCCTTCACCTCATCCTTCCTTATTTCTCCTCCATTCTCCTCACTCATCACTCTCATTTTCTTCGTATTTCCCACTGCAGCTATCTTTCCCTCCCTATCCTCCTTCACATTCAGCAACTCCCTAAAATATTCTGCCCATCTTCCCCTCACTGCCGTCTCTTCCATTATCAACTCTCCATCTGTACCTTTTACCTTTACTTCCCTACTTGATTCGCCTCCTCTTCCTCTCTTAATTTCTTTCCAAAACATCTTTTTATTCCTTTCAAAATTTTCTGTCATACTCCTACCCCATTTCACATCTGCTCTCCTCTTTGCCTCCTTTACCTTTTGCTTTACTTCTCTTTTCTTTTCTTTGTACGTCTCATATGACTCCCCTGTCCTCTTTTGTAACCAATCTGTGAATGCTCGCTTCTTCTCTTCTACAACCTTCTTTGTTTCCTCATCCCACCATTCACTACCCTTTCTTCTATTTCCCCCTGTCCTTCTTGTTCCACACACCATCCTTGCACACTTTAAGACTCCCTCCTTGAACCATCCCCATTCCTCCTCCACACCCCATCTCTGCTCTATCCTTAACTCCCTCCCACTCCTCCTTCAGCTTCTTTTCGTACTCCTTCTCCTTTTCCTTTTCATTCAAGGAGTTCACTCTAAGAACCTCCCTACCTTTTGTCCCTTTCCTCCTTCTCCATCTACCCTCCACTCTCAACTTACCTTCCACCAAAAAATGATCTGATATTCCCCCACCCTCTCCCCTTAGCACATGTACATCCTTAACTCTTCCTATCATAATCCTATTTACCACTACATAATCCATTAGCGCTCTATCTACCACCCTTCCCGCCCACCACCCTCTCCCATGTGTACTTATGCTTGACTTTCTTCCGAAACACTGTATTTGCTATCATCAACTCTCTTTCTAGACACATTTCCACCATCAACTCTCCACTACGATTCTTTCCTGGAACTCCACACTTCCCAACCACTCCATCGATTGGACCGTTTCCCACTCTAGCATTAAGGTCTCCCAGTACTATTACATTGACATTTCTTCCTAAACCCTCTATGCACTCATTTAAATCTATCCAAAAGGCCTCCCTTTCTTCCATGCTCTTCTCACTGCCCGGCCCATATGCACTTACAAAGACCCACATCTCCTTTCCCAGTTTCACCTTCATCCACATTATCCTTGAGGAAACCTCCTTCCACTCCACTACCCCTTTACCTATCTCCTCACTTACTAGAATAGCCACCCCTTCCCTCCCTCGCCCTCTCTTCACTCCTGATAACCTCCCACTTACACTCCCAAACATACACTCACCCTTCCCTTTCAACTTAGTTTCACTCAAAGCCAACACATCCATCTTTCTTCTCACAAACATACTACCTATCTCTTCCCTTTTACTCTCATCTGTACCACATCCACGCACATTAAAAGACCCAAACCTTAGGGTGCTGGCCCGAGGCCCGCCAGCACCCCTTATGCCTTTTCTTTTCATTTTAGGTAATTGCCCCTTGGGGCTACAGGGAGAAGGATGCCTAGTCCCTCTCCCCGTCCCTTTCTTCTCGCCTCTTACGATCCAAGTGGGAAAACTTGGTGGCAGTATTCTTTTCCCCCACCACAGGGAATTCCCCCAATCAGAAAGAGAATACTCAGAGAAATGGTACAGGGCAGCAACAAGGGGTTGGGGGACAGCATAACGGAGGGACAGTCGTAGTATAAAAGTGTCATCATTTCTCTATGAACAGAATTTCTTCTATCATAGACAAAATGATGTGTGGCTCTGGTCCGTAGGGGCGCCCCATATAGACCCTAAAGTATCGACTGCATGCTACTTTGCCACAATAACAAGCAGCCAATATGTATGTATGTATGTATATGTATATGTATATGTATATGTATATGTATATATAAATATATATATTTATACATATATATAATATATATATATAATTATATATATATATACATATATATAGATACACATACAAATATATATGTGTATATATATATATACATATATATATATATATATATATATATATATATAGATAGATAGATAGATAGATAGATAGATAGATAGATAGATATATAGATATATAGATATAGACACACACACACACACACACACACACACACACACACACACACACACACACACACACACACACACACACACACACAAACACAGACACACACACACACACACACACACACACACACACACACACACACACACACACACACACACACACACACATATATACACACACACACACACACACACACACACACACACACACACACACACACACACACACACACACACACACACACACACACACACACACACACACACACACACACCGAAAGCAAGGAATTCTATTGGAGAGTAATCGACATGAGACTGAGGAAATGATACATCAGAATGGGCGAACCAAAAAAAAAAAAAAAAAAAAAAAAAAAATGGAGAAAGAAGAAAATTGAAAGTGGATTATACCAACATCGACGGAGTAATTTCAGGACTGAATGAACTTAATGATTACCTGCAGAAGAAAAACCAGACATAATGAGAATTATGGAGAGTAAACTAAGGGGGGAAATACCATCCATCGATGTTGGACATCGACTATACAATTACTGGATTGAAGATAGAGACAAGAAACAGGGAGCGGGAATCATGTTCTTGGCCAAGAAAAACTTGAATGTGACAAAAATTGCTGAGGGCAAATGTAATGTAGAACTGATCATGATAAAAGTCGAAGACAAGAACATGAAGAGTAGAAAGTTTGTGGTGACTTATGTGCCCCCCAAAACGAACGCTTGGAAAGAGAACGAACATACGAAAATGCTCGAAGATACAAGGCAATCATTAAATGAGATACTAATGGGCGGAGGTAATCTGGTAATTATGGGGGACTTCAATTGCAAAGAAATTTGTCGGGAGGACATGACAGTGAGAGGAAGAGACGACTTGTGGGGTAATGTACTACTGGACATAACCATGGAATATACAATGACTCAGTGGTACAGTGAAAACACCAGATACAGAAAAAAACGAGGAGCCGTCGAAACTAAGATTTAATATTTACAACAAGACCTAAAATTATGGATAAAATCCAATACAAGACACCAATTGGAAAGAGTGACCGTATACTCATGGGAGACTAAACTAAAAGAAGAAATATACATGGAGAGAAATGAAAAGCATAGGAAAGAAAGATTGATGTACAACAAAACGGACTTTACAAAGTTAAAGAAATCCTTCCAGAATGCAAACTGGGAAAAAGTTTACATGGAAGAGACAAAAGTAGAAGAGAAATGGGATATCTTGGTGAATAATCACAATGAAGGGGTGAATAGGCACGTACCAAGAGAGAAGCTAGAGAGTGTACATTAAATGCTGGTTCAACAAAAGATGCAGTGAGGCAAAAGACAGAAGGGGCAGGGCTTGGAAAAGATGGAGAAAAGATAAAAAACCTGGAAAATGGCAAGTTTATATGAAGTATAGAAATGAATATGTTAAAGTGAGAAGAGAGGAAAAACGGAACCATGAAAAGGATATTATAAATAAATGCAAAGAGCAACCCAAGCTATTCTATCGATATATGAATGGTAAACTTAAAAACAAACAGGAAATGGTGAAACTACGCCTAGGGAATATAGAATACACAGAAGAACAACTAGAAATGACCGAAGTCATGAATAATCACTTCAAATCTGTCTTCACTAGAGAGAAAGCACAATACTGGGACGAAGGTAATGAAAGGCGATCTCCCCCCATGAGCAAGATAACAATAACACAAAAAGAAATATTGGAACATCTATCAAATCTGGACGTCAGGAAATCACATGGCCCTGATGGAATTGCAAATTGAATTCTAAAAGAATGCAAAGGAGAATTAACGGACAAAATACATAACATTATAAGCTGCTCACTTAAAGAAGGAAAAATACCAAAAGACTGGAAAATTGCTAACATTGTACCAATATATAAAGGAGGAAACAAAGAAGAACCAACTAACTACAGGCCAGTCTCACAAACAAGCACTATAGCCAAACTTTTTGAGAAAATCATCAAAAATAGATGGGTAAAACACCTGGAAGACAACAATATAATAAACCCAAGACAATTTGGGTTCAGACAAGGAAGATCATGTACCACAAATTCGTGGTGCCCCTGCTTTTACTAAATGCATGTCCAACGACCGAGTTCCTGGCGGTATATCCAGGCCAACATATATATATATATATATATATATATATATATATATAATATGTATGTATATATATACATATATATACATATATGTATGTATGCATGTATGTATATATGTATATATATATACATATATATACATATATGTATGTATATATGTGTGTGTGTGTGTGTGTGTGTGTGTGTGTGTGTGTGTGTGTGTGTGTGTGTGTGTGTGTGTGTGTGTGTGTGTGTGTGTGTGTGTGTGTGTGTGTGTGTGCGTGCGTGTGTGTGTGTGTGTGTGTGTGTGTGTGTGTGTGTGTGCGTGTGTGTGTGTGTGTGTGTGTGTGTGTGTGTGTGTGTGTGTGTGTGTGTGTGTGTGTGTGTGTGTGTGTGTGTGTGTGTGTGTGTGTAAGCATGTGTATGTGTGGCGTGTGACTGATCGTTGTCTTATATTACACGCTGGATTTGTGATCGATATCTATTACCCTATCGGATGAGATCTCAGAACTCGTATTATCCATTGTATGGATAATATTGCGAACTTCAGGTCTCAAGTGAAGCGAAAACGACTTTCAATATGAGCGAAGCTTCCGAGCCGTGAGTACGTTGAGGCCTCGGACCTCCAGCGTGGGTGGCGTAAACGCTAACCACTACACCAATAATCCATCCGAGTATGTACATGTGCTTGTACGCATGTGTGCCTGTGTTTGTGTTTGTGTGCCTTAACGTTTGTCAGCTTGCTTCCTCACATGCGC
This sequence comes from Oratosquilla oratoria, assembly GCF_046742065.1. Lineage (NCBI taxonomy): Eukaryota > Metazoa > Arthropoda > Malacostraca > Stomatopoda > Squillidae > Oratosquilla > Oratosquilla oratoria. Next base: position 68,305,852 of record NC_134787.1, on the reverse strand, counting down.
TTATGGGTTCTGATTTTATATTTAAGTGATTCCCTCTGACACAATCTCTCCCAGCTTCCATTACCGACTCTTCCAGCTCCTGTTATTGGATCGACAGTTCTCTCCCTGACTGGGTAAGAAGGCGAGGTGGAGAAGGAGGAGAAGGAGGAGAAGGAGGAAGAGGGAAGAGTTGGGGTGGGTATTAATTTCCTAAGCACTTGGGGAATCTCTGAAGAACCACTCGACCTGTGGCTCTCGAAAGATATTCACTTCCTGGCCCAGGTCTTCGTCTTCCTGGTCTTTATCTGTAGGTCTTCCTCTCCTGGAAGGAGAGTGAGCACTTGAGGTCTCCTTGGCGGTGGTTTCTGTGCGGTTTCCACATTCTGACTCTGCGGGTTAACGGTCACTGGACACAAATTCGAATTCATATTCGCATACAATTACACAAGGGGGACATCTTGTAATAGTTACTGAGTGACTGTGTATTTTTTTATGTACAAGAAGGGTTTCTTTCCCTTCGCCCTTACACCCCCCCCCCACCCATCCATCACCCCTTCGTCTATCTTTCAAAGACATCTTAGCCCATTTGTGGATGAAGGGGATATCCCTGCCCCCAGCCCACTTCCCGGGTCAGAAACAATGGAGCAAGGTGCACCACATCCACAGCAGGACCCAAAAGTCTAAGCTGGTTTACCCCCACCACTGCCTTTACATGGCGACCCTCCCTCCCTCGTACTCTCATACGCAAATAGAGAAGATGAAAAAGAAAACATATCTGGCTACGTCCATTTATCATCCATTCGCAAACATTAACAATATCACAATTTTTATTTTTGTCAACCGTAAATCTTTTACGATGGTTTTCTCTCATATTTTTATTATCATCTAACATCACAGAGCTTTCTGTGACCACTAGAATCAGTCGCATATAGTTGGTATTTTCTGGAAATATTATAAAAATTATCAACTGTGTAAAAGGTCCTATAAAAGCCTGTGGATGCATTGTTGTGTGTATCAAAATCATGAATACACACACATACACACACGTGTATGTGTACATACACACACACGTACAGACACACTGAAGCAGATGCAGTAAAGGTGGAAGTGGTAGAAATATTGGTCGTGTTGATAATGGTGTTGATGGTGGGGGTAATGGTTGGTGATGATAGTGATGATGGAGATGGTGATGGTAATGTGATGGTGATGATAGTGATGGTAACGGTGATGGTGAT
>NC_134787.1:68282138-68284638 GCF_046742065.1 Oratosquilla oratoria | reverse complement strand
CAAACGTCCGAACCCCGGGAAAGGATAAGTCTCATTTTATTTCTGTCCCTAACTCTATAAACACCATAGCTATTGATGATTATTTGTTAAAAGGTGGAATAAATATAGCAAAAATATCTTCCAATAAAATAGGAAAAATATTTAAGAAACATAATAATATGCGTAATAATCTCAGTGTCATTTACCGTATTCCATGCAACGGTTGTCCATCATCTTATTTCGGTGAGTCAGGTCGAGGGTTCAATAAACGCTTGAATGAGCACAAAAACGATCTCAGGGCTCATAGAACATCTAACTCCCTGGTTCGTCACCTGGACAAATGTGGACATCTACCTGATTGGAACAACGCAGAAATTCTACACGAGGGATTTGAGAAGAAAATGAGAAAAACTGTGGAAGCTGCACATATCGCCGCCAACAAGAACAACAACGACAGAGACGGATTTAAATGCCTCTCGAAAGCAGCAAGTGTCCTAATAATTAAATCGTTAGCCAAAGGGAAAACATGACGCTCATACCTTGGCGGGTTCCCTCTCACTACGACTATAAGAATTGTGATCCGTTTGTAATGCTGTAGTCCTCTGAAGAAGACCAAGTTGGTCGCAACGTTAGGGCAATAAACTCTATTCCTAACACATCTTCGTTTGCCCTTCCCCACCCACTTTCTCTCTCATTTGTCTGAAATAATCTTAAATATATATATATATATTATACGCCGGGAGAATTAGTTGGTCGATTTATATCCGCATATAACTCAAACGGGGTCTCTTGGTCCAGGAATGAATTATAGTACTCTTGCAATCACTAAACACTGACTCACCCATCATATATCAGAACTACATGAATACTCATACCAAAAGACCTTCCCTCCTTTATAAGGGAGGTGGTCAGCCAGCTAATGCAAGCAAACACCTTTCAACCATCCCACACCTATCATACATTAGAAGTATATGCATAAATATGACGATCATTTGGTTTTACGTCGCAAGCTCACCCTATCAGAAGACTCACTTTTGGTCTCTCAGCATTATTCCCATCATTGATCTCTCCATTCTCCTCTGTGCATTCCTTAGTTTTGTTTCCACCTCCTTCATCAGTTTCCAAGTCTCACATTCGAAGATTAGTGCTGGCAGAATGCATTGATTGCAAACTTTACGTTTCAAATATAAAGGTAGAGAACCTCTCACAATTTTATCATACTTATCAAACATTTTTCAACCAAGTGTAACGCGTCTTTTTTATTTCATTATGATGATCTTCTGTCGCTTTCACCATCTGGCCTAAATAATTATACTCTTCAACTTCTTCAAAACTCTCACCATAAATTATAATCCCTTTACTTTGAACTTTCGTGATGAACATTACTTTGGTTTTACTCTTATTCATTTTTAAACCTACATTGAGACTTTCCTTGTTCAGATCACTCAGCATATCTTGCAAGTCTTCTGCTTTTTCTGAAATAAGAATAATGTCATCTGCATATCTTAGGTGGTTCAAATATTTGTCATTAATCTTCAAGCCTTTCTCTTCCTAACTCTCCTGAAAATCTCTTCCAAGCAAGCTGTAAATAATTTGAGTGAAATTATATCGCTTTACCGTACTCCTTTCTCGATCTTGATCTTTTATGCATAAATCTTTTCCAAAGCTCTTACAATCTGTTCGCTTGTACTCCCATTGCGTAACGAGTTTAGTATCATTATTTGTTCTACCGAGTTAAAGGCCTTCTCGTAATCTTTAAAAACTAAACAAAGAGGTATATTGTATGCTGACATTTCTCGATTAGTTTGTTCATTGCCTGCAAATGGTCTAGAGTCGAATATCCGCTCCTAAAGTCTGCCTGCCTGTTCTCTTGGTTAGTTTCCATCCAAACTTGACTTAGTTTACTTAGTCTCCTTTTTATGAAGCAAAATCACTATAGCATTGCACTACGATTCAGGAACGGTTTCTTGACGTATGCACTAGGACTACAACTGAGCTAACTTAATATGAACTTTTTTCCCTGTGTCTTTCAACAGATCTATCGATATACTATCTTCCCTAGGTGCTTTTCTTCGTTTCATATTTTTAGAGCAAATTCTACTTCTTCCTTTGTAATATCTGGTACATTCCTACTGTCTGCAGATGAATTTACCAACTCAACTACGGTCTTCGACGAGTAAAGCTCTTGGTAAAAGTCTTCTATTCTTTTTACCATTCTGTCTCTGTACTTAATGATATCTCCATTTCTGTCTTTCAAAAATATGATTTGCTGTCTTCCTAAAGCATTTCTGCGCTCTGTCCCTTTGATACCTTTGCCCTTTCGAATAGTTTCCTCTATTTCATTCATGTTTTTCTTTCTTTTCTCTGATCTCTGCCTTTTGTTGATAAGCTTGTATAGTTCTACTCTTTCTATTTCGTCTCTCCTGCTTTTAATCTGCATGCTCCCTCCTCTTTTGATTATGTCATTTGTAGCTTTGGAGTATTCTTTTTTTTCTTCAATTTTTATGTACTTCATACTTTC
>NC_134787.1:68229638-68232138 GCF_046742065.1 Oratosquilla oratoria | reverse complement strand
GATTTAGTTTTGTTTTATTGTTATGATTTGTATTGTAGCTACAGAGGAGCGAATGACAGGCAGGACCGTAGGAGTATTGCCGGTGGCTTAGGAATGGTGATATTGTCCGGAGTGAGATTTTATCATCAGTAGGTTTTTGGATTTTGGTACCAGCATGTTCGTGCCTCTTATATATAATTTTGTAATTCTTTCTTCAAAGAGAAGAAAGTATTACAAGATTATATATAAGTCACGAACATGCTGGTACCAAACCATATAATACACAGTGGAGCATTGTTAGTATTCACGTGTTGTTTATTTTTCATTTTCAAGTGATATGAATATGGCAATAAATGAACGAATTTACATAGTTTTGATGTGGTTCTAGGGCAGGGGTGAGGTCACATACTGGCACAAAGTGTCAGGGTGACTGAAGGTGGATCCACGTGGGATGGTTAACCACACTGGTGGAAAACATAGGATGGTATATTGACTGAAAATATATTTGGGAGGTTTCTTCGTGATATAAAGGGCCTCAAGAACCTGCAGATGTCTAATATCCTGCGTTTGTCTAATAGTTTTAGTGTCATCTGCCAATATTTTCATGGTTAGAGTTACTCTCCGGCAGGTGATGGTGTAAGTTCTACAAACACTTTTACTATGTTTCTATTTGGTCGTCTTTTCATAACATATAGGGGGAACGGTGTGGCGTTACTCTTGTCCCACGGCCTGCGCTAAGGAGTGTATAAATAATTACAAACAGATAATATATAATTACTGTTTTGTCAAAATATTTTCTGATTTTATTAAACGATTCTTTTTATAGTCAGATATACATCATTTCCATATTCATTGAGATATATATCATGAAATGTAATGTGAGAGCTCTGATACATTACCAGTTGCACTGTGATTAGAATTGTAATGAGAAATAACATTACTAGAAATTTTATCTTCAAAAATAAGATTCACTCTGCTTATATTATTTTATCATTTACATGCAACGGGCTACGCCCGACCACGCTACGTGGGAACTAGGTTCTTCGAGCGGCCTCGTTTCGCTCGCAGGCACCTTCAGCCAATCATTCGTCTCCGTTGCCGTGACAATACCACTCTCTCAGCCAATCAGGGGCCAATGGGATTGTGTCCCCTTGAGGGATTTCCGGTTTCCGGTCTAATTTAAATCGATATCAACAGGAATTCTTATATTATTATAAAGATACTTTTATCCCTAACTTATTACTTTTAAAATGTTTCATTTAATTGGTATTCAAAATTCATATTAACAAATAATTTCTTTGACAGTTTCTATATCTCATTCAAAACGGCCATCTTCATAATATTGCATATAGACACACACATACACGCACACACGGACACACACACACACACACACACACACACACACACACACACACACACACACACACACACACACACACACACACACACACACACACACACACACACACACACACACACACACACACACACACACACACACACACACACACACACACACACACACACACACACACACATACACACGACTCGGTGGCACAGTTGGTAAAGCGCTGAATTGGGAAGCAGAAGTGCTCCCAGTAGCCAGCTCGAATCCTGCCCAGGGCCGAAATTATTTCGGTATCGCTGTGCCCCGGGTCGTTACTCTGACTCTCGTGGGCGGGGAGTTGGGTGTGTGTGTGTGTGCAAGGTCATAGCATTACCCATAGATCGGACCTACGAGCTCTGAGCTCTCTTCCAGGAGGGAAATAGCTGTCGATCACGAGTCCAACACGTGATCCAAAGACCAAGTGAATACACAAGCGCGCGTGCGCATATATATATATATATATACATACATATATATATATGTATATATGTATATATATATATATATATGTATATATATATGTTCATATACATATATATATATGTATATATATATATATGTGTGTATGTATATGTATATGTATATATATATATATGTATGTATATGTATATGTATATATATATATATATATATATATATATATATATATACGTATATATATATATGGACAACACTGAATGGGTCCCAGTGATTAGAGATACAATTTTATCAACCACAATGCACTTTAATTCTAAGCCTTCAACATCGGAAGAACCGTGGGGCCAACGCAGAAATTGAAATGTGGATCGCCCGAGGACTCGAACCTACGGTCCGCATGTGACCAGTGCAGCATTGACTTAAACCATTACACCATCAAGAGAGATATAAGTTGAGCGCAACTTTTCTTATATATTTGTATGCTCGAGTTACATACATATACACGAAAGTTTGCGTTAACCCATCTCCACTATGATAGTACAACTGGTAAGTATACGAACGCAGGAAAGTATTTATACAACAATGAATGGGTCCCAGTGATTAGGGATACAATTATATATATATATATATTTATATATATATATGTATATATATATGTATTTATATATATATGTGTATATATATGTTTATACATATATGTATATATATATGTAT
>NC_134787.1:68224638-68227138 GCF_046742065.1 Oratosquilla oratoria | reverse complement strand
ACCAAACGCAAGACATAATTTTCATCCACCGGTTTACATTTTCAAAAAATAATGTCTTTAATGCGTTTCTCATCTTCCCGGTATGCATTGCTGAAGATATTCTTATAAAAAACTTTAATGATGTTATTGTGGTGAGGGGTATGGTTATTCAAACTACTGCCAAGCAGTTTATGAGTAATGCTGTCAAAATCTGTGTTGGAATAACCGTTAATCACCAACACCTGTCGTAGGTATTGTAGTTCTGAGTGCACTGAATGCCAAGACGAGTAAACCTTAATCGCCCGTCGCACGTATTCCATAATTACACTTCTTTTGTACTTAACCGTACATTCACTCTCGCCGTTCATGCATTTCCCAGCATTGGTGGGCTTGCGGTAAACAGAAGTGATGAAATTATCAGATGACGCGTCCACCATTACATCAAGAAATGGGAGTTTGTTGTTATCATTTCATTCAACAGAAAATTTTAAACCTGAAACTTCCTGGAGGTTCGATCTAAGTTCCTCAAGTAAACGCAGGTCATTGACACGCACAAAAATATCATCTATATATCTACGGTACATAGTAGGTTTAATGGGAAGGTTGCTAATTACTTCTTCCTCAACATGGGCCATGAAGGCTTGTGCAAACAAAACCCCCAGAGGGGACCCCATAGCAACCCCGTCTGTCTGGATATATAAATTACCTAATGGGCATTTAAAAGGGGCTTCTGATGCACAAGCCAGAAGCATGTCTTTCAAGATAGACTCAGAAAGTTTGGGGGGAGGGAGCACTGGATGGCGGTAGGTGAAATTTAAGAAAATGTCAATGGTTCTAATTAAGGGGACATGGGGAAAGAGACTCTCAGCGTCTAGAGAGGCCAAAATGCCCGAGGGCTTGTTACATCTCATAACGTCAACAAATTCATCAGTAGATTTAAGGGAATGAGTGGTGGGGATGTAAGGGGTGATGATCTGATTTAAGCGTTTAGCAAAGGAATATGTGTGGGTAGGGATTTGAGAGATAATAGGTCTTAAGGGGTTACCTTCCCTGTGGGTTTTAACATTTCCGTAGAAATAGCCGGGAGCAAAATCACTAGTAATGGGATCAAATTTAAGGTCAACTATAACCGCATTAGCAGCGTGAATGAGGGAATTAACCTTAGACTTAAGTTTAACAGTGGGGTTACGTGACAAAGGTTTGAATTTTGAGGGGTCTCCTAAAAGATTATTACACTTATCCAGGTAACAGTCACGATCTAGGATCACAAATGTATTAGACCTATTCGCTTTGCGAATAAATGTGCTCATAGTCACGGAGCTAATGTACTGCCTCGCGAAGGCGAGTGGATAAAATACCCTGAGAAAGACGGTGTCTCCTCTTAGTGCTCTCTGCTTGCAAGTTATCATGAAGGTCAAGGTTGATAGAGGTTTTACCTTCATGTTCTAGTTTGCAGAGATTATCATACAATAATGCAAGTTGGGTCTTTTTGTTGACACTGTTAAATTTCGGAAAAATGTGACAATTAATTCCTAAATTTAAAAACTCCACTTGCGCATCAGAAAGAACAACACTAGAGAGATTTGCAAAGCTATCTGACGGCTTAGGGATGGCCATAGAACCACCATAAAGCCGGGTCAATTTCTTCAGAATACGAGTCCGCCCCACTTGAAAATGGGAAGCCACAATGCTGTCAAGTGCGCCCATCGTTTGCTGCTTCAGGTCGAGACTCACGGACGAGGAATCATAAAGAGTGGTACCCTTCACTAATCCTTCACGTAAGGACTGCAACTGTAACTTCTTATGCTGGGACTGTTCTTCAACCAATTTCCTCCGGAAATCTAAGGTGAAGTTATTCTGCTGTACTGCGCGGTCGTGCAGGCGAAGAATTGTATGCTTAGGGTGCACGTTTTCTTCCATGCATAGCGGAAAGATGCGAAACGCATTAAAGACATTGTTTTTCGAAATTGTAAACCGGTAGATGAAAATGATGTCTTGCGTTTGGTGATCTTTTATTAAGAAAAAAAAAAACCGCACTAGTTCCCTAGTTCTCAAAAAAGGATTTGTCTGGCAATTCTGGGATGCTGTCGAAAACCAACGTAGTTTACAAGTTCAATTGTACCTCTGGAGACTGTGAGCTTTTTTCTCATAGCTATGTTGGTTTTACGACATGCAGCCTTAGCAGACGTTTAACTCTCCACCTCCAACAGGAAGCCATTAAAAATCATTTTGAACATTTCACAAATCTTTGTTGGATAGAGCAACCGTTGTTCATAACACTGAAGTGCTAGCTCAGTGTAATGACATTAAGGAACTGAAAATTTTAGAGGCTGTGTATATAAAAGAATTGTCTCCTGTTATTAATATACAGGCCAATATGATATCTGCTATTTCCCTTTTCAATAGATCCACGCGACATGTAGTACCTAACCTATCTATGCATGTTAGCTCACCTCACCTTACACCGACTCCAACTCTCCCCCCCCTTACCTTTCCCTCCCCCTTCCCCTCCCCTCCTCAA